>NC_066877.1:34557220-34774720 GCF_022985175.1 Labeo rohita
CGAGACTCTCACAATTACAGCAGGTCAATCACAAACCGCCGCCAAGATCCACTTATTTACACACTTTTTCATTCTCTCGCTTTCCAAGCAGCTCTTTTCAATGAGCTATTCGACATGAATGATTCCACAGAATCCGTCTCTGGTGTCATGACAACCACAAAACCAACAGAACAAGGCCTGCTTCTGTGACCGGGTCACTCCTATTAAACACTGCATTTCCATGTGCACATCAGTGAGTATCTGCAGGTTTTATGAAGGTAAATGTAAGACTTTTTAAGACAATTTAAGACAGTCATCAGTATTTTTGTCTTATTTTCTAGTGCAAATGTCTAAAGATCCTTAAATTAAAATATATTTACTCGAGAAGCAAAATGACATAAGCATGGCCCAATGATTTTCGCGATGCAGAAAACGTGGACGGAATCGCAGAATCCAGTCATAAAAACTGAATTTTCTGTAAAACACGGAATCTCACGGAATTTGTCAAAGTTTGGATGAATTAATCAAAAGTAGGTCATTACACTTAAATCAAATTGCGATATGGACTAGGATCTCCAAATATTAAGCAAAAAAAAAAATTTAAATATGAGAAACTATCATCATATCATATACATGCAGAAATGTAAAGGTATTCACAGCAACCTGTCAAAATAAAAGTTCAGTTTAACTTGAAAACATGCATTACTATTGTTTAGTAGAATGTACGTAATACTACTACTATTACTATTAAAATTGTTAAAACTTTATTTTATTAAGGAATAATCACAATATTTCTCTCATGTTTTAATTTTAATAGTAACTTTGTTTGCCAACAAATAAAAAAATAAAGTTTAATTTTCATTTGATTAAAAGATAAATATTTTATGCCTTCATTTGATAACCAGAAAAATTTAAATAATGAAAATAAAACAGAAGGTGAGAAAAATAAAGCATTTCATAGGGCCCTAAACATGTGATTTTTAAACTGATGTTAAATTGTATAGGTTTCATCATGAATTAGACTTGCTTTTTGATTAATAAAATGTAATTCAACCATTAAAAAAAGATTAAAAGAGAAAAAATAAAATGAAAACAAAAGAATCCAGAAAAATGGAAACGTCAAAAAAAAAAAAATGAAAATGTAAAAAAATAAAAATTTATTAAAAAAAATAAAAAATAAAAAACCTGTTTTCCCTTTGAATTAAGTTTTCATTCCACGGATAGGCTAATAGGTTAATAGGGCTATTAAAAGGTAATTTTTCTTGCTGCATAAAGATGTTTATATACAGATGATATAGATGTTTTTTTTGTTTTTTTTTGCAGTGCATGCAACATTTAATGCCATTACTATACATTTAAGACTCGCTGGTCCAATTTAAGACCTTTTAGGCCTTAATTTGTAGAAGGATAAATTAAGACTTTTGAGACCTTTTTTTGACCCACAAAAAATGCTGCCATCATGTATGTATCAATATACTGCATAAAATTAATAACACTCATAATTTTAAAATATAGTTTACAAATATCTTTACATGACTTAACATTTTAAATCATATTACACTGACAAAATTGGTACAGAAATAATTTTCTCTCAAAAATCGCTAGTAAATTAGTAAATTATCACAATAAATTATTTTCTCGTAAATCACTATTTACATAATTGAATAAATAATTTTTACAGTGTAGTTACTTTGGTTTGAGTGCATAATGTGTTGAGTACATAGCTGCTGCACTAACTTTGACAATAAAAAAATCAGTTTATGCTGAAATATTTCACTTTCTTTCATTTTTACTGTCTCTAATTAAACCGCGTCAAACAAAAATGTTTTCTTTGCAACAGTTTTTATATTTTGATTTCATACTAAATTAATGCTTTACCAATATCATTTGACAGCATCCTGTCGTGTAAAAAAAAATCATCCTAACTAACAAAACATTTGATGAATTCTTAAAAAGTCACAGAGCTGAAAAAGTACTACATAAGAATGACCTGACCACAAACTGGGTTCTTCTTTAGCGGCAAGAAAATTCCAGACATCCTTTTCTGAAATGGAGAATTTAATAGATGAAATTGCTATAATGGAAAGAGACTGTGAAAATAATGGACACGTTAATAGGGCCCACTGACAAAAATAGCCAGAACACGATAACAGGTGAATGCAGACGGAGGGAAGAATTCTTCACCTTGAAACAGAAAATGAGCAAGAAAAAGACAATAGCAGGCGGCATCTAAGCTCCTTAGATGGCCGTGAAGCATTCACAATGACATGAATGAAAAAAGCAACAATGACGTTTTTTAATATGAGTTTACTTAAGTCCATCAGACAGCTCTGGGAAACAGGGACGAGAAGTCTGGGTAACCGGAAAATGGAAATATTCCACAAATCCCCATCTATTCTATTTATATGTACTCTTAACAAGTGAGTCAAACAAGCAACGTCATCTTTCTTCATTTAGAAAATTGCTCCAGTTTTAAGAATGCAGTTAACAGGATGCACACTCAAATAAAAGAAAAAAGAAAGAAAAATGAAATGTAATAAAAATACAATAGATATAAAAATAATAAAGTTTTTAATTAAATAAAAAAAAATAAATAAAACGTCAACTTTTTGCTCTGGAAAGCCTTACATACTTGATTGACCTGGATCTGCAAGCACTTGAACTCAACCCAACCTTCTGTGGAAAGTCATAAAGTTTCCCTTCCCAACTGACAGGAATGATCACAGGTCTAAACAGAGCACAGACGACTCAGAAACAGCCGGTTTTCAACACCCCAAGTTAAGTGACTCACTCCCCTCTTCAGGGTAGAAAATGAAGTCATGCTGACGCTAGTGAGTTTAGATTTGACTCAGGCAGAGTAACTCTGCCTCCCCTGCACCAATATCCCTCTACTTATCTCCGTACAAGAAGAGAGAGACTATGAGTCAACTACAAACATGTTAATTAGGCTCCGCTGTTGTTCCAGAGGACAGACAGGACATATTTTAGGTTTAAGGCACCTGAGGGGCCACTATTTATATTTTGAAGACAATAAACACAATTGACAGCAACATTTTTGGACTGTATCTCCCATAAAAAGGATATGAAATCTGACTTTCTAAAACTGGGAAATATTGTTCTCTTATTATATTTCTTAAGCAGGTAATATCTAAAAATGTTTTTGTTTGATGACTTAATAGCATCACTGATCTAAACTTCAGTAGCACAAACATCTATACAGTTTTTAGGTTTTAATCATTTCTGTAAATAAGTTCAAACTGTCTATTTTAATGAATTGGTTTAATACTTTCAGTGATTCATTCATTTATCACTCAAAAATGTATTTAAATAATATTCAGAAATTTCAGAATATTGCCATATACACTACCAGTCAAGATTTTTCATGTTTTTTGAAGAGGTCTCTTCTGCTCACCAAGTGCAGCAAAAACAGTAAAATTCTGAAAGATTTTTACTATTTAAAATAAGTGTATATTTTAAAATGTAATTTATTCCTGTGATTTCAAAGCTGATTTTTTAGCATCATTAGTCCAGTCACATGATCCTTCAGAAACCATTCTAATATTCTGATCTGCTAACACGTACTATTGTTATTATGTTGAAAACAGCTGAGTAGAATTTAAAATTTTACATTTTTTCAGGTTTCTTTGATGAATAAAAAGTTCAAAAGAACAGCATTTATCTGAAATAAAAATCTTTTGTAACATTCTAAATGTCTTTATGATCACTTTTGATCAATTTAAAGCATCTTTGCTAAATAAAAGTATTAAATTCTATAATTTAATACTTTAATACTTTATAATTAAATAATAAACCTATTTCCTACTATCTACAGCATTGCTAATACTGCTTGATTTATAGGAACTTGGTCATATTAATGACCTGAAAAGTGTGAGAACAATCAGATACTCTTACTTAATGTTGAGACTTGTTTTCACTGTCAGAATACAGTTGCACCTGAGGCTGTGGAAACTAAATCAACCTGACAAGACAGCATTCATTCACTCCAACATACACACACTCTAAAAAAACAGAGCGCTTCTTCCTTCCTTCGCTCAAAAAACACTGGAATTCAATCCACACAGTCTCCACCTAATGTTTCACCGTCATTATCAGGTGAATAATCAAAAATACATAACTATAAAAAGAAAATCAATCATCATGACTTAAGGCCTTCAAACGGATCAGCTACAGAGATGTAGGTTGTGGTTATCTGACTGAAGTCAAATATTAACTTAACCCAGTAGAAAGTCTCCTGGCAATCTCTAACTTCAGCACAACAGATACGGTCTCTTATTTCAGAGCAAAAAAGGTATACTGACAATATTCTATATATATCACAAGGAACTGGTGAAAATGCAAATTAAATGTTATTTTGATTTATTTAGTCTGCCTGCAAGACTCGATAAATCATCCCACTCCACCTAAAATCTGCATTCAATGATGGAAAGTTAAGCAAGAGTGCCATAAATGGGAGAATTCCCACACATTCCTCTTTGAAATTCCACATGTCTGAAGTGTAAATGAGCGAATGTGAGGTTAATAAACACATCACAGGTGATCAGCTATGACAGCATACAGATAAGAGCATGGGAACTTACTAGCAGGTCAAGAGCAGAGGACAAACTGTGCAAACGAAGGCAGTGAGATTTAAAAGAAGAGTAAATAATATCTGTGAATCTGAAATGAAGAATGAAGCTGCACATGATGCACTGTAAATGTTTTACATCTTGGCTGCGTGTCAAACACAACGTGAGGTTCCTCAAAAAGCCCTCTAACACAAAAATCATGGACATCCAAGCGCTTATACTGAGTAAATTATAATAGATGTGAGCAAATGTATTTTGAGAGATGAGCTTTGTAGTGAATAAAGACCAAACATGGCCGACATCTAAAACAAGAAAAACTGGCCTATTCACAACACTTGACTTTTCAGAGTTGTGTTTTATATAGCTTTCGCGTTTGGTAGTAAAACTACAAAGCAATTACAAAATGAAAAGTTGCATCACAAAGAATACTGACTCAAACTTTTGTCAATTATGTTTATAAAACAATAAAATAATTTAAAATAAAATCTTAAATATTTAATTTATTAAATATTTAATTTAATTTAATTTAATTTAATTTAATTTAATTTAATTTTGAAAATGGCAGTAATATCCTATTTTGTTTCAGTAAATGTATAAAATGTTTGTACACCAAATAAGCATATTAAAAAATAATAAATACAAATTGCTAAGATACACATTCAAATCTGTGCCAGCAGATTGCAGAAAAAAATAACTTTGGTTTTAAGATTATGTAATTAAATTTCTGGCAGGGACTGAATGAAAGAAAACAGGAGAGGAATAAGCAAATATATTTTACTTTTGCAGTATTGGATGATAATGATGGTGAAAACTGATGAAAACAATATGTTTCAAGAATGCTTCTTAGCCAAAAGATATTGATGTCGCTAGAGGGTTTGGCTGAGAGATCCACAAATTGGTTAGAGGACTATTCAGACCATCACCAATCAATGTGCCAAGCATCACAACTTTCCTCCAAACGTTTCTACAGGATGCCACAGACATCAGTGGCAGAGGAAACAGAATAATACAAGACTGGCTACAAAAACAATAGAGGTTAGACACCACATTTGGCCCTTAATGCTGATGGAACAGTAAACTGTAGGGGCGGAAATGGGCAGGACATCAGCAGAGTGGCAACAAGGAAAAAAAGTCTCACTTTCAGAGCCATCATGGCAGTGCTCTACATTTCACAGCCTGGTACAGTTTATTCTGCACATTCCCACACAGCGAGCTCACCGCACGTCCAAAAACGACAGCTCAACCAAAACACACAGAGCCCTGCGGTTCAATATAAGACTCTGAGACCTTGTTGGAGACCTAACTGGTTCAGAGGTGTCTGTAATTCTAAAAGTAACAGACTTTTGTAAAGTCTGGTCCATAATGTAGGCGTGAGTCAAGAACTGCCCAGTTTAACAGGATGAAACTGCCTAACTGACCCAATAAGAAGTCATTTTTTCTGCATATGGTTATCATTTAGTTTAGCTGAAATGAATACTATAATAACTAGGGGTGTAATGATACATCAGTATGGATCGGTGCATTGATCAAATTAAAATATTTTAATATAAATATTTTTAAGATTTATTTTTCTGTATAAATGTATTTTTTCAACTGGACTACTTCATTTTCTTGTGCATGTCTACGATTCACACATTTCAGACAGCACAGATGACTAAAAGACTTTACTAGCTGTTGATAAACTCATCAGACAACTAATCCCATGTGTGACTAAATAATCCCATTTTCTTCATTATTTATTTTTCTATATTATTTAATAAACTAAGTGTATTGTTTTGTTGTGGATGTCTGAACTAGAATACAGGAATTGCAATTTTCAAAGAATGTGATTAAATGTTCACATATTTTGGTTGCATTTGTGGGTTAAAAATGTAACTGGACACGTAAAATAGGCACATAACATCGTAATATCAATATATCAATCGCAGGACCTTGAATCCAATAAAATCATAATTGCATAACTGCATGGTTTGAGGTATTGGCAAATATCACATCAATGGCTAAGAGAATCAATTCCACATCACATAATGATAACAGTAAACAAACAATAAAGTCATGCAAGTCTTAAAACACCAGCAAAATTAATATTTACAAGACATACACTACCAGTCAAATGTTTTTGAACAGTAAGATTTTTAATGGTTTTTAAAGAAGTCCCTTCTGCTCACCAAGCCTGCATTTATTTGGTTCGAAGTACAGCAAAAACAGTAAAATTCTAAAATATTTTTATTATTTAAAAAAACTCTTTTCTATTTGAATACATTTTAAAATGTTATTTATTCCTGTGATTTCAAAGCTGAATTTTTAGCATCATTACTCCAGCCACATGATCCTTCAGAAATCACTCTAATATGATTTTATGTCAAAAAATATTATTATTATGTTGAAAACAATTGAGTAGAAATTTTCATGTTTCTTTGAAATAGTTGTTGAAGAACAGCATTTATCTAAAATATAAATCTTTTGTAACATTATAAATGTCTTTATCATCACTTTTGACTAATTTAAAGCATGCTTGGTAAACAAAAGTATAAATTTCTATAATTTCTTTGCCAAAAAAAAAAAAAATTATACTGACTCTAAGCTTTTGAATGGTATAGCGTGTAATGTTACAAAGGCTTTTTATTTCAGATAAATGCTGATCTTTAGATCTATTCATCAAAGAATCCTGAGAAAAATGTACTCAGCTGTTTTAAATATTGATTGTAATAATAATAATAATAATAATAATAAATGTTTTTGAACAGCAAATCAACATATTAGAATGATTTCTGAAGGATCATGTGACACTGAAGACCTGAGTAATGATGCTAAAAATTCAGCTTTGGTCACAGGAATAAATTACAATTTAAAATATATTTAAACAGAAAGCAGTTATTTTAAATAGTAAAAATATTTCACAATAGTACTGCTTTTGCTGTATTTTCGATCAAATAAATGCAGGCTTGGTGAGCAAAAGAGACCAAAAAAACATTAAAAAACTTGAAGCAGAATAATATACTTCTGTTTGTGGATGTCTAGTTCACTTGCTTTAATCTTACCAATAACTCATAATCAGGAAGGTATCGTCATTATAGCATCGTTTAGATCCACAATCAAGATAAAGATAAACCGTGCTCGGAAACACACAGCATTAGGGCATTTCAACCTCCCACAAAGCATTAGAATTAGTTTATTATTTCCAGACTGACAGCATCGGAGTGCCCCGCTGAAACAGACACACAACACAGCTTTTGTTTTGGACGTGACACAACCCCTCTCCCTGGCCACTAGCACAATGTTATTAAATGAGCATTTCCCTGCAGGCCACCAGAGTCACCCCAGCACCATAAAAACGTCCCATCATGATCTATGGCCCTAACAAGCAGTCGCTGATGCGGATGGAGCCGGTGAGGGCAATTAAGAAATCTCGCTTTCATTCCAGTTGGCACCGCTGCACCATCAACCCTGCATGACAGACAAAACTTCATTTTCCGACATTTATTATAAGCTTCAAAGTGCATTTGTGCCTGGCAGCTTTACTTCACACTTTATTTACCTTACCTTAAGTCAATCAGAGATAGAAGGACGACTTTTGAACCTAAATCCGTACAGGTGTGTCATATTGTGAGTCACACAAACTCATTCATGTATTTCCAAATCATTCCAGCGAATCCTCTAGCAAGCACATGGCCACTTTAGCAAAGCAGATGTGCAACATAATGGACATATTGTGAAGACACAGGTTCAAGACACTCAGGAATACAGGACTTTTCATGCCCCTCTGTATCTACTACATGTGTTTACATACGATACCAGCACCTGTTATTTGCCAGCTGGCTATGAACCACAAGACAGGGTTCCCACAATTTCAGACCAATGACTTTCCATGACTTTTACAATCGTTTGTAGCTAAGCATAGTTAGACTCATTAAAGAAATTCCCATTACTTTTTTAATATTATGTAAGTATCAAATTTTAGAACATTATGGTTTTTCATGACCGTGGGAAGCCTGTACAGGCAGTCCATGGTAAGCTTTCCTGAGGGTAGGAAAAGGAGTGTCTTCTGTCAACAGCAAGCAACCAACCCGCATGACTCAACTCAATAGAGGAGAAGAGGGCATTAAAACTCCATCACAACACTGATGAGGAGGGATTTCTGCCTCTATGATCCTAATTTAAATAGCCATGAGTGATGGAACACTTTGAAATGTGAAAATATTACTATTACCTATTATGCAAATAAAAACCGTAATAGACCTAAAAATAGCTTTCACATAAATTTTATTTGAAGAAAATTCTCACCTGCAAGCTAAGCAATTTTGAGGACTCTAAAAAGCATACTCTAAACAATAATACACTAACAGTCAACATTTGACACACCTACTACTTCTTTATTAGGACAATTTTCCACAATCTAGAATAATTATAAAGTCATCAAAGCAGTTAAATAACACAAATGGAAGCACTTTAACATTTCTTTATGCTTATTCTCCACTGTGTGGTCTATACACTGTCACACTAGATTGAGGTTTACACATTTAATAAGTATATTACATTTTTTGATTGTAAAAAAAACCTACTGAACACATATTGGCTAGGAATTTTTTTTAAAGCTCATGAAACTCATGTTGACCTTTTGTGACAACATGCCACAATAGCAGGCATTATTTTCAACACATATTAATGAGAAAAACAATGACACACAAACATTTATCTTTTTGTTTGGATTCTTAGAGACCCCAGTGATTTGTACGATATGTACACTACCAGTCAAAACTTTTGAACAGTAAGATTTTTAATGTTTTTTTTAAAAGAAGTCTCTTCTGCTCACCAAGCCTGCATTTACTTCATCCAAAGGGCCACAAAAGCAGTAATATTGTGAAATATTTTTACTATTTAAAATACCTGTTTTCTATTTGAAAATGTTTTAAAATGTAATTTATTCCTGCGATCAAAACTACATTTTCATCACCATTACTCCAGTCTTTACTCTTCAGTGTCACATGATCCTTCAGAAATCATTTTAATATGCTGATTTGCTGTTCAAAAAAACATTATTAACAATATTTAAAACAGTTAAAAAAGCTTTTGTAACATTATACACTACACCATTCAAAAGCTTGGAGTCAGTTATTAGTTATTTATTGAAAATAATGATAGAAATTAATACTTTAATTCAACAAGAATGCTTTAAATTGATCAAAAGTGATGATAAAGACATTTATAATACTCTGAACTTTCTATTCACAAAGAAACCTGTCAGCTGTTTTCAACAAAATAATAATAATAATAAAAAATAGTTTCTTCTGCTCACCAAGTCTGCATTTATTTGATCCAAAGTACAGCAAGACCAATAAAATTTTGAAATATTTTTACTATTTAAAATAACCGTTTTCTTTCTGAATATATTTTAAGATGTAATTTATTCCCGTGGTTTCAAAGCTAAATTTTTAACATCATTACAGCAGTCACGTGATCCTTCGGAAATCATTCTTACATTCTGATTTGCTGTTGAAAACAGCTGAGTAGAATTTTTCAGTTCAGAAGAACAGCATTTATCTAAAATAGAAATATTTGTAACATTATAAATGTCTTTATCAACACTTTTGATCAATTTAAAGCATCCTTGCTTAATAGTATTAATTTCTGCCCCTATAGTGCGTAATGTTACAAAAGCTTTTTATTTCAGAAAGCTTTGGAATATCATTAGATTTTTCTATTTATCAAATAATACGGAAAAAAAATTCACTTAACTGTTTTGAATGTGCATAATAATATAATAATAATAATAATAATAATAATAATAATAATAGTAGTATTTCTTGAACAGCAAATCAGAATAGTAGAATGATTTCTGATGTGACTGGAGCAATGGTGCTAAAAATTCAGCTTTGAAATCACAGGAATTAATGACATTATAAAATATTCAAACAGAAAACAGTTATTTTAAATAGTAAAAATATTTTAAAAAATTTTGCTGTACTTTGGATCAAATAAATACAGGCTTACTGAGCAAAAGAGGCTTCTTTAAAAAAAAAAAAACTAAAAATGAAAAAAAACTAAACTGGTAGTGTAATTTGAAAGTTTACAGACCTATAAATATTACTAGAATGATATGATTTAAGTTTTAATCATCATAATTACAAGTAACTAAGCATAAACTTTCAGACAGTTTTTAAGATAGTGAGTCGATTCATCTGTCATTCAAGAGTCGATTCATCTGTCAGACTGAGTCAAACGCTGGACTGGTAGTAAATATGGGAGTCTTAAAATATATATATAGGTATATATAAGGTATATATAATCAAAACTCACATAAACTATGTGGAAAAGGCAAATTATAAACCTTTAGAGATATTTCACATAATAAATGTGATGATGCTTCCTGCTACAATCTATATATCCCTCAGATAACCCACAGATTCACATTTCAACGGCCAGAATTCCCACTTCAAGAGGAGATGATCCCAGCAGGACACACTAATAATCCAACTACAAGTGTCAAAGAGTTTCCAGCCTACTTAAAAAGCTCATAAACCACATCCACACACAAAACACCGCTGATATCCCATGATAGAGAAGCAGACAAGCCTCGGCATATTCCCGTTTAATCTGAGATCAGGAGTCGGGAGCGACAAAAACAGCGCGAAACAAATTATCAAACTCCAACTGAACTCGTGAGCCTCTGAAAAGGATGTGGGAACTCTCTGAACACTTATTAACATCCACCGGCGGTATTGAAGATGTAAACGCTACATTACCTGATTTATGTCATGAATTATCCGTCAGCGAAAAGTTTTGAGGACGCCGCTTCTCTCTCACAGTCAGACAGTGTGGACGCGCGCACGGCTCCTCCCTCCCTCCGCTCGCGTGCACTGAGGTCATCACGACGTCTACGCCAAAGTATGTTTACTATCAAGGGGGCTTCTCTCAGTTAGTGAGGTATTTTGATTCAGTGTTTTAGTGATTACTAAACTGGACCTCCATCGATTCTGAACAGGTAAACAATGTCATGCAAACTCATCTTCACATTTTTCACCCAAGTTGAAATAAATATTTAATTTTCTGCACACAAGCCTTGATTGCAAAAAACAAAATCCACAATTATTGCTCAGTAAAAAAAATAAATGAAATATATTAAATCCATATCGACAGCAGATATGCCTATTAAAAAGTATAGTATCAAATAGTGTCATATTACATGGGGCAAGTTGTCACAATGGGAACATGCCTTTAAAAGACTGTCATAAGCTTATTACAGAGAAACAACATGAAGCAGCAATATGTAAGCTATACATTTGTTTCAGTGATTTATGTTTAAAAACAATTTAAAAGTTAACCTCTTATTTTCCCATTACAGTAATTTGTTTTCTCAGACCTGTTGATATTATTACAATTTTAATCAGCACAAAGCATTTTTTTTTCATTTTATTATTCTAAAGACAAATGCTGTTGTTTGTACACAAACTGTATTTTTTTACATTCTTAAACCCTCCCCAACCAAACCAAAACAAACTAATATACTGTAAATAATAACGTAATATAAATAAAAACTAATATAAATGATAATAGCGATGACAATAATGGTAATAGAAATTAAAATACAACAAAGACAAATTATGCAATAGTTAATGATGAAAAGTAAAGTAATTGAAAATAAATAAAGAATAAATAAATAAATAAATAAGAAGAGGGGAAAAAAAGTAATTGGATACCACAATCATGAATATTACAATGTCAAATCGCTGTGATGATCAACATAGACACTACATAAGAGAGGGGTGAAAAAAAGAAGATATTGCAATAATGCAAATCACATTACTCTCCAAGGAAGTACATTTATAGCAGAGAAATATGATAAGAGGTTGCCAGACATAAGGGAATTTATGGGAACCTCCATAAAGTATAGATATAACATCAAATGTTGAAGCCAGTGTGATGCTTTAGGCAGATTTGTAGATTTCCAATGTAATAAAACTTGTCTGCAAGCCAATAAGCACAAAGCAATTATGCACTTTTCAGAAATGTGACTGCTATCTCTGAAACCCCGTGGGCTAATTCTGAAACGTACAGTTATCAAAACTATTTTGTTTATAATCAGTTCTCATTAGATTGAATAAACCTGATACTCCAATGTTAACGCAAGAAACCACAAGTGAGTTTTATAAACTGTCTTTAAACATGCCAATTATGCATTATCTTATTAAATATGCACTAATTTGCATACACTTCTGGAACAGCTTTTGTTTCATTTTGTTAACAGAAGGGATTTTGGACCTTTCTCTCTCTTTCCAGCATATAGTTTTTTGGCTCAATGCAAGGGAAAAAATAATTTAGAAAAAAATGCCTTCAAACATATGTATGTAATTTAAATGTATAGGTGCAAATAGAATAAGTGCAATAAAAAATAAACACTTGGTTGTGTATTTTGGATGTTTTCTTTCCATTAGTATTAAATATGATGTGTTATGAAAGCAAAATACCTCAAAAAAGTCTCAAAAATGACCACTGCATGAAAAAAAAAAATGGTAGTATTTTGGTATGTTTTTTTTTTACCTATTAAATGATCTTGGAGTCTCTCAGATCTCAAACCTGAGGTTTAAAACAACTTTACTGACCTTTATGAAGAAATTCGGATGCAGGTTTTAACCTAAATCACCAAAAGAGGTGATGCATTACCATGGTTAAAGAGCGCAAAGTTGAGAATTTCCTTTACTGAAAAAAGAACAACATTAAACCTTATGTTTTGGAAAATGTTTAGTCAGCCTGAAATGAACCGTGGAAGCAGAACCATATGAAAGGCCGAGATTTACCGCAGGAAAGATGCTTATGTCGAGATTCCTATGACAAATCTAAGTGCTATTCCTGAGGTTCTGGCTGGCAGTGAATGTGATGAAGTCTTTAATGCAGTTTGACCTTTGCCGTTTCAGTGCACAGGGTGAATGGAGGCGTTTTAGCGGGATCCTGTGGGGATTCACTCATGTGGCGAGTCTAAAATAGAGCCAGATCTCCACGGCAGCTGTCCTGCAGATGTTTGCAATAATGAGAGCTTGTAATTACAATTCAAAGTGAACTGGATATGCTCTTAACCCCGAGTGTGTGTTAATATCAATGCATTTTCAAGAATTAACTCAATGCTGACACCATCTGGTACAGAAAGGTATTGCAAACATGGTGCTAAAATACAAAAAGTGAATTGTTTCCCTGAAGGTGATATCATTCTTAAATGCTGATTTGCTGCTCAAGAAACAATTCAGGATTCTTTGACCATTCAAAAGTTCAAAAGAAGAGCATTTAGCTGTAATAGAATGCATTTGTAACATTATAAATGTCTTTACTCTCCTTTTTGATCAGTTTAATCAGTCCTTGCTAAATAAAAGTATTAATTCCTTTGATTTTTTTTCCAAAATAAAAAGAAGACTCTGGATATTAACCTATTGTCAAGCAGACACGAAGTCTGAGTATTTCCAACCAGCATTCAGTGTGTATGTTATAATCCTGCTGTAATCTATAACCAACCAACACCACACACATACACACACACACCTGTTGTGGGCATCCAGTGGCTCTGGTCCAGGTCTGGTGGTCGTGTCTGTGAATGTGAATTAGCTGCTCCGCTGCTCTGCTCAACAGCTGCTGACTGAGATGATTTGTGATGTGGTTGAGTTCCCACATGAAGGCTTATCCTAACAAACGTTGCTTGTGTAATGCGTAACGTTAAAAAAGCACACATCTAAGAGCTCGGAAAGATGTTAAACACATGGTTAGATTACATTAAAGGGCTAGTGAAATCAAAATGAGAGTTTGTGGCTTTCAGTCCATGTCTTTCAGCTCTGAGATCTTCTTCAGCTAACATTGAATGTTCTTAGAACGTTCTATCAAGGTTCCGTCAATGTATTGAACTTGCTTCACTGTTACAGTGTTTCGGAATGTTTATAGAACATTCAAAAGTAACGTTCCAATAGTGATTGCAAAATGATTAAATGGAATGTTCCATTAATGTTCACATAACCAAACATTTAAAAACCTGGACATTTTGAACATAACTTAATGGGTTATTCTTAGAATATATTTTTGTTAGCTGGGTACATGCTTGCAACTATAGTTTTTTAGTAAGATTTTTAATGTTTTTAAAGAAGTCTCTTCTGCTCACCAAGCCTGCATTTATATGATCCAAAATACAGCAAGAACAGTAAAATTGTAAAATATTTTTACTATTTAAAATAATTGCTTTTTACTTGAATATATTTTAAAATGTGATTTATTCCTGTGATTTCAAAGCTGAATTTTTAACATCATAACTCCAGTCACATGATCCTTCAGAAATCATTCTAATATTCTGATTTGCCTCTCAAAAAACATTCATTATTATTATTATGTTGAAAACAGCTGAGTAAATTTTCTTCAGGTTTCTTTGATGAATAGAAAGTTCAGAAGAACATAATTTATCTGAAATAGAAATCTATTGTAACATTATAAATGCATTTATCATCACTTTTGATCAATTTAAAGCATCCTTGATAAATAAAAGTATTTAACTGTTTTAAATATTGATAATAATAATAATAATAATAAATGTTTCTTGAACAGCAAATCAGCATATTTGAATGATTTCTGAAGAATCATGTGACACTGGAGTAATGATGCTGAAAATTCAGCTTTGATCACAGAAATAAATTACATTTGAAAATATATTCAAATAGAGAGCAGGTGTTTTAAATAATAAAAATATTTTAAAATTTTACTGTTTGTGCTGTACTTTGGATCAAATAAATGCAGGCTAGGTGAGCAGAAGACACTTCTTTAAATGCATACATTTAGATTCATACATCTGCCAAAGTTTGCATAAAGTACTGTATTCCCCAGTGCAATACAATGCAACTTGACTTTTTATTTTCAGTGTGACAAATGAATTTGAAGTATTATCAGCAGTGATTTTCAGCATCTCTTTCCTAGCTCATTATTTCAAAGTTGTATTCCATTCTGAACATAGACAATCACTCTGATGCTTCATAAGCACAGGTTTCATGCTGTAGCTGGATTTCTTGAATATTGGAAACTCAGCATAGGGTAACCCAGGTATCTTATTTGATTATAAAAAGCTGGAACAAATGCAATTTTGTTAGAAAGCAGCTCACCGGGCACAATGAGATTGAAATATGCTTCATAAAAATACATGATCGCAAAACAAGCTGTGATGTGAAATATATCAGCATTAGAATCAGTCTTTGGATTCATTTGTGGGATATTTGTAAGCCCCAAGCTAGGTATTACTTTTAATCCCCGTGCATGCTGGGAATTTATGCATGTGTGTGCATTTCTAATCCGCATACAGGTAAACGTGGATCATTTGCATTACATCTGATATCAATATAAGCATCCTGAATCCCTACTAGCTCAAATCAAGTTGAACAAGAAATAAAGAGAAAAGAGAAAATGGACAAATCTCAGAAATGGATCATAAAACTGGACCATATTTTATTCTAAAAAGAAATTGATTTTATTTTTTATATGCATTTTTTATTTTGTGTTTTGCATAAAAGAAATTGTGTATTGTTTTTAATATGCTTGTAAAAGTTTAATATTTAATTATCGAATAGTAACCCTATTTTCAAATCTTAACCCTTAATTATGTTTTATTTCATGTTTTGCCATTTTTATGACCATATTTAGAGTATTTTTCTTTATTCTCAGTAAATTCCTATTATAGTAATACGTCAGTTTTTAACTGTCATGTTGTTTTTACAATAATAAGAATTAAAAATTTTGTTTTTTAGGTTAAACATGCTTAAGTATCATAAAAACAATTGTTCAATACATTCATACATATGCAACATCTATTTTTCTCAACAAGCTATTTTTAAGCATCTAACCAGAAGCCATCAGATCAAAAGGTTTTTATGGTTATGAGCAACATAAATTAAGTCAAGCATGTTTAAACTTGAATGGATCGTGTTAATGATCCTCCTTTTTGTCTTTATCCTTCCAGTATGTTTGTGACTCAAACACACTCTCATATTGGCATTCGGCCCGTTCACACACTCAACAGGGGATCTTTTGTGCTGTCTGCATTAGACGCCTAAATATACAACGCACTTCCTCCAGCCTTCGTCATACTGACAGCTCAAAGCCGC
This sequence comes from Labeo rohita, assembly GCF_022985175.1. Classification (NCBI taxonomy): domain Eukaryota; kingdom Metazoa; phylum Chordata; class Actinopteri; order Cypriniformes; family Cyprinidae; genus Labeo; species Labeo rohita. The sequence continues at coordinate 34,573,902 of NC_066877.1, forward strand.
CACACGCAGCGTTTCTTCACAGAGCTCTTCATGTCACAACCAGAGCAGTTGGCTCGTCTTCCCTGAGAAACGTCACATTAGACAAAGCTATAAACTCAAACTTTATGAGAAACATCAGCGAACAAGATTAAAGCACATCAAGGAAAAAAAGGCCATTACAGTATATAGTACTGTAACATTTGCCATGTTGGTCTTAAAAGAATAGTTCAGGCAAAAAATGAAAGTTTGCATGTAAATGTACTTTCCCTCAGGTCATCCAAGATGTTGATGAGTTTGTTTCTTCATCAGGTTTGGAGAAATGTAGCATTCCATCACTTGCTCACCGATGGATCTTCTGCAGTGAATGGGTGCCGTCAGAATGAGAGTCCAAACAGCTGATAAAAACATCACAATAATCCACAAGTAATACACAACTCTCCAGTCCAGAAGCTTCTTTTCACTTCTCAAGATGTTAATTAATTAATTAATTAGATTCCAATGTTTTTTTATTTATTTTAATTGCTTATTATTCTATTAATTTATCTTTGTTAGTTTTATTATTATTATTACTATTTTTTATGTAACTTATTTTAATTGCTTTTTTAAATTGTATTAATTGTAATTGTATTTTAATTTTATTATATTTATTAACTCTATTTTTGTATCGTATTTAAGTTATCTTAATCAGTTTTATTTAATTTTAGTTTTAGATTTTAATTTTTAAAAAGTATTAAATATTTTTTATTTTATTTTAAATATATTTTGTTCTATTATTTATATGTTTATTTTAATTGTATTTATTTTTACTAGCATTGTTGTTGCTTTATTCAAATGTTTTTATTTATATTTTTTATTTTGTACTTTTTGTTATTACTTATTTTTAAGTTTATTTATTTTAATTATTACCATCATTATGTATATTTATTTATTTTAATTGCTTATTTAATTATTATATTATTTATCTTTGGTAGTTTTATTATTATGATTAATTACTATTTTATTTTTATTATTTTATTTGTGACTTATTTTGATTTTTTTTTTTAATTGTATTAATTATAATTGTATTTTCATTTTACTACATTTATTTTAACAGTTTATTTTTGTATTGTATTATTACTTTGTTATCTTAATCATTGGTTTTATAAAATTTTAATTTTAGATTTTAATTTAAAATAGTTTATTAAATATAGTTTGTTTATTATTTCTATATTTATTTTAATTGCGTGTATTTTTAATATTTTATTCTGATTTTTATACATTATTTAATTGTTTAACTTATGTTGTACTTTTTGTTAAATTATTACTATTTTTTTTTTTAAGTTTATTTTTTCATTACTATTATTTTAACTTCAATTGTATATTTATTTTAATAGCTTATTTAATTTATTTTTGGTATTATTATTAGTAGAAAAAAAAATCCAAATCAAAAATATTTTTATCAGCTGTTTGGACTCTCATTCTGACGGCACCCATTCATTGCAGAGGATCCATTGATGAAATGCAACATTTCTCCAAATCTGATGAAAAAAACTCATTAACTCTGATGGCCTGAGTGTTGGCACATTTTCAGCAAATGGCTTGTGAATACAATTGCAAAATCTGTCTACTGAATGGATTCTACTGCCACCTAACGGTTGTGAAATGAAACTACAGCCACCATTTCATTTGCTGGAAAAGTGAACTTTACTGGTATGAAAGTCTCATTTTGTGAGAGTAGGAAAAACAGTTTCATTGATTATCAAAAATAAAGTTCAGAAACTGCATGCATATTAATGCTACAATTAAGTGCCAAGCATATTAACATTCATTCATGTCAGTCAAGCAGCAGTCTGAATCTCTCCCACAGCACAGCTTTAATTCACACTGGGTTAATGAATCTTCCACACAGCGCAAACACACAATCTATGCAGGAAGAAAAACCTTCAAGGCTGCAAAGCTACAAACAAACAACCTAAACAGAAGTCACATTACAGTAACTTTGTTACAAGTCGACAAGCAAGTCACATCCATGATTCACCTACAAAAACACATCCGGGTTGTCTTGACACATCATGTCGTCAGAAGCTCAGCAGCAAAAGCTATTTTTGCTCAAAACTTGCGTGGCTGTTGAATGCAGATGGAGATGCGCGGGACGTGAGGTTTCTCAACGCTCGGTCTGACTCGGCTGTGCCGCACAGAAACTGGAGTCTCTGGGAAATCATGACCCAACTGCAGGAAATAAACAATAATATCAAATACATTCTTCAAATATTCTTAAAATGAAATTTTAACCTTTTATATAGGAGACTAAATCAAACAATTTGTTAAAACCATACAAGCTTTAGCAGCTAATTTCATTGTAAAAATCAAAGCTTTAAAATAATAGTACTACCAAAAATAAAATGGAGGAAAAAAAAAAAAAAAAAAAAAAAAAAAAAAAAATTATATATATATATATATATATATATATATATATATATATATATATATTTTTTTTTTTTTTTTACATACTTTACATACATCTTTAAAATTTTAAAAATTAAAGTTAAATATAACTATGATTAAGTTAAAATATAATGCAAAACAAAAACAACCAGTTGAAATACTACAAAAAAAAAATTAAAATAAAAAAAATTAAACATTAAATAGATAAATCAATTAAAATAAATTACAAATTTTTTACCTTTAATATAGGTGACTAATCAAATGATTTGTTAACATCAAGCTTTAATTTCATGTAAAAACAAAAAACAAAACATTTAACATAACCAATACCAAAAAATAAATAAAATTAATAAGCAATTACAAAAATAATAAATAAATAAAAATAAAAATAATAATAATAATAATAATAATAATAATAATAATAATAATAATAATAAAGAGAATACATATTTAAATACAGTAATAAAAAAAATCTTTTACAAATAACATAACATAATATAATATATAGTTAGAAAATGACAATAGTAAAATACATAATTAAAAAAATAAATATTTAAAGTTAAATTAAAATATAATTAAAAATAATTATTATATTAAATTAAAATAAGTTAAAATAAAATGCAAAACAAAAACAATTGAAGTGATAAATTTAAAAAAAAAAAAAATTACTAATAAAGTTACTATTACTATTATTATTAATAATGATAATGATACTGAGAATGAGAATAATAAATCATCAAAAAGGTATTTAACACATGCTTCTGCCACTTTTGAAGCCACACTAATAACATTAACCTCTGGTTTAAAGTCGCAGGTGAAATCCAGACACTCAGATCACTGTAGTTGGTTGATGAGATCAGAAAATGAATTTTAGTTGGACTAAACTCAACTGAACTAAAATGAATTAATGACCCATGTCCTAGTTTCACTCCAATTAAAAAAAAATGCAGAGGAGAGAAGAACAACACTAAGCACAGCAGAGCCTGTGGAACGGTTTCAAACTACGGAAGCTGCATTTATGTCTGGTTATGATGCCTACTACCCTGAACTCACTTTAAAATTTTAAACACATTCTGCCTTCTACAGCAGCATGCAAACTGCAGTGCACTATGGGAATGCATTCTTTTTCAATTAGGATTCATGCAATGCAATTAATATAGTGTTACATTGCAACAAACCTTCTCAAGTGGACCAGCCAGAAGAAGACTCAAGTGCTGCATTCTGGAAGGGGTCGGCAGGGACCTGGACAACAAAGATTAGTATGACACGCTGCACTCATGGCATGCTGAATGGAACTGCATGATTCAGTGATTTCATGCAAAGTGCTAAAGAGCATATTTCTGCTTTAGACACCTGCAGTGAGACTAAAACCACTAATAAATATATTAATAAATGCATAAATAAATATTTGCATTTAAACACTTTAAAAAAAAAACAAAAAAAAAAAAAAAAAAAAAAAAAAAAAAAGATTGCATTTAATAAAATGATAGATAAATAAACACCACACACTGCCCCCACTACCAGCATGCAACATGATTCACTGACTACATGCAAAGCAATGAAGCATTTTTAGCAACATGTTTCTGCTTCATCACTTTTTAGATATACACTACCAGTCAAAAATTTTTGAATAGCAAAATCTTGTTTTTTTTCCAGCAACATTACTCTAGTCTTTAACATGATCCTTCAGAAATATTCTAATATGCTAAGCATTATTATTATTATTATTATTTATACAAAGCAATAAATTAAAAATACAAATAAATACAATTACAAATAAAGGGTTATTACTATATTAATTTTTATAATAATTATTAATATTATGATGCATTTATTAGTAATATATTTATTGCATATATACAACAACAACAGCAAATCAGAATATAAGAATTATTTCTGAATGATCATGTTGTAGTGACACTTAAAAATCAGCTTTAAAAAAAAAAAAGCAGGAATAAATTACATTTTTAAACATTTAAATAGAAAACAGTTATTTTTAACAGTAAAAAGATTTGACATTCACTTAAAAATAATAATAAATACAAATAAACAAACTATAAAAACATAAAAACTATGCATTTAAATCTTTTTTGATATTTTGTTGCAGACTAGATTGTTACATTTAAAAGAAGGGGGGAAAAAAAAAAAAAAAAAAAAAAAAAAAAAGTCATAGGCGATATGAACATCACTGTCAGCAGTTTAGGTTAAACCACTGCATTCCATTACAGGCCAAGAGATTCCATCTCAAGGCAGCAGCTTTACTAAGAAAAATGGTAATTAAATGTTGAGCAAACTGCCAGAGAGATTGAACGAGAAGGGAAGAGGCATTTGAAAACATCTGAATTTAATTCAAACTCATCTGCAAAATATGAGATGGAAGGAGTTTACCATCTACACCACACACACACACACACACACACACACACACACACACACACACACACACACACACACACACACACACACACACACACACACACGTCATGTGTTGTGAAGAAACCAGATGGGTCAGAAGATACTATACCTAGATTTATCCACTTTCTTGGCCTCTTTCTCCACATTGGCATTATCCTCAGCACTCTTCTTCACCACTCTTTTTCCTCCAGCTTTCACTAGAGAAAGAACACAACTTCACATATAATTTCAGTATAAATTATTTGGAAACAGTTACAAAAACGTGAACGCGTCAGAAAAAGTTATACTTTTATCATTCTTAATCAGCTTCACAGGCTATAACATGCCAGATACAGATTCAACAAATAAAAGAAATATTTTACTAAATTCTAAAATATAGAGTATTATAAAATACATTTTTAATAAGTATACATGTATATTAAAAAAAAAAAAAAAAAAAAAAAAAAAAAACTTGTGCAAAAAAGTAAATAAAATTTATATTTTTAAACTACATTTATTTAATTAAAAAATAAAATAACCTAAGCAGTTGTAAATAACTTTAAAATCTAGTTCTAGTAAGCAGTAAAATTTTTAAAAACTTAAAAAAATGATAATTTATATTTAAATCAAATTACATTAAATTAATATAATAAAAAAATAAAGACTAAACATTTGTAAATAACTCTAAAATCTACTTCTACTAAAATATTTATAAACTTTAATCTAAAAACAAATTGTTACGAAACATTTTTAAATTAAATTATATTTATTTATTTATTATTATTAATTAATATATTTTAATTAAAAAGACTAAGCAGTTGTAAATAACTCAAATCTAATTCTGGTAATCTAATACAATTTTTACAAACTTAAAATTATGAAAATATATTATATTATAATATTTTTAAAATTAAATTTATTACATTTATTAAATTAATACAATTTAAAAAATAAAAATCGACTAAGCAGTTGTAAATACTAAATCTACTAACTCAAATCTACTTCTAGTAATCTAGTATAATTTATAAATAAAATCTATTTGTTTTTTTAAAAAAAAAAAGTTATGAAAATTTATATTTTTAAATTAAATTTATTACATTCATTTATTAAAATTAATTAATAAAACATTTTTTATTATTTAAAATAGACTAAGCAGTTGCAAACAACTTTAAAATCTAGTTCCGGTAATCTAGTAACATTTTTAAAAATTAACTTTAAATAAATATAAATGTATACATTTCTTTTACAATCAAATTTATTACATTTATTAAATTAATATCATTTTGTTGTAAATAACTCTAAAATCTACTTCAAGTAAAAATTTTAAAAACTTAAACCAAATAGATATGAAAATGTATATTTTTAAATTAAATTTATCCATTTATTTAATTAATATAATAGCTTTTAATTAAAAATAGACTAAAATACATTTTTAATAATTATACATGTATATAAAAAAAAAAAAATCATGCAAAAAAAGTAAATATATGAAAATTTATATTTATTAAAATTATATATTTTTTAATTAAATTTATCCATTTATTAAGTTAATTAATATAATAGTTTTTAATTAAACATAGACTAAGCAGTCGTAATTAACTAAAACCTAGTTCGGTTTGTGCACGAGTTTTGACTCGAGCCACGTAGATGACCACTACCATCATCTCAGTCCACTGACCCTGTTGTTCTGAATATTTGGCAGGTCTGTCGAGGCCTGAGGGTGAGAAGCGTGCAAATATGCGCTCAATAAAACGGTCCGTCCGCACACATCAGTCTAATAAAGTGAGCGAAGGCAGCGCTCCAGCACAGCATAATAAGGGGAGTGTTCAACGTTTGCGGTTGTAAAGATTTAAACAGCCCAGAACATCGTGTACAATGGTCATGTGACTAAGCTGCATGGTTTTTCATAAGAGGTTGTTTGTGTAACGCATTCAGAGTGAGGTCACACTTAAACCATTAAAGATATGCATCTCTGGACCACAAAACCAGTCATAAAGATCTTTTTGTTTTTTTTTTTAATTGAGATTTATGCATCATCTGAAAGCTGAATAAGCTTTCCATTGATGTATTGTTTGTTAGGATAGGGCAATAGTGGGCAAAGATACAACTATTTGAAAATCGGGAATCTGAGGGTGCAAAAAAAAAAAAAAAATATATTGACAAAATTCCCTTCAAAGTTGTTCAAATGAAGTTCTTAGCAATGCATATTGCTAATCAAAAATTAAGTTTTGATAAATGTACAGCAGGAAATTTACAAAATATCTTCATGGAACATGATCTTTACTTAATATCCTAATGTTTTTGGCATAAAAGATAAAATAATTTTGACCCATACAATGCATTTTTGGCTATTGCTACAAAAATACCCGTGCTACTTAAGACTGGTTTTGTGGTCCAGAGTCACATATATGACCGGCATACTTACATATGACTATATTTACCATTGCTTTAATGGATCAAAAATTAATATCCTGTCATTTACTCACTCTGAAGTTCTTCCAAACCTATAGGAGTTGGTTAGTTCTGCGCACAAAAGATATTTAAAAAAAAACCAAAAACATAAAAAAAAACCTGTTTCTGGTCCCCATTGTTTTTTATAGTATGGTTAAAAAATGAAAGTGAATGGCTGCCAGCAACAGCTAACCACATTGTTCAAAATAACTTTTTGTTTTTTTTGTTTTTCTTGGAACAACTTGTGGTCGAGTAAATGACAGAATTTTCATTTTTGGGTGAACTATCCCTTTAAATCCACTAGAACAGTCATCATTAAACTGGGAAAAAAAACAAACAAACAAACAAACAAAAAAAAAAAAAAAAAAAAAAAAAAAAAAAAAACTAAAGTCAACAGAGCTCTTTAAAACAAACAATCAAACCTTTGTAACCTAAAAAAATATATATCAAATAAATAAAAATAAGAAAGTATACTCAAATAAATAAAATGTTGTTAGTTTCCAACACTTTTTTTTATTCATTAAAAAAACAAAAAAAAAAAAACAAAAAAAAAAAAAAAAAAAAAAAAAAAAAAAACACACACAGACTTTGTTTTTATGAATTGTGGGGACTTTCCATAGACTTCTATAGATTTTATACTGACCAAACGATATTGTCTATCCCCTAACCCTAAACCTACCCCTTACAGAAAACATGTTTGCATCGTCACACTTTCAGATAAACATCATTTACTTTTTTTTTTTTTTTATAGTTTTATTTTCAAATGTAATGTGAAGCAAAACATTTGTATAAACAAACATTACAAACATTTTTCTTCAATAACAAGAGAAAGACAAAAACAAAGAAAGACAAACAAACAAAAACAAACAAACAAAAAAAATTTAATTCCTTTCAGTTATTTTGCAATAAGAGAAGTTAAATGCTCCAAAAAACAGAGCCCCAAATTTTTTCAAAAGATTTTGGTGATTTTCTAACATTAAAAGGGATTTTTTCCGGAGTGCAATATGAAAGGAGTTCATTGATCCAATGTTTTCTAGATGGAAAATGAGTCGACTTCCAATTCACTAATATACATTTTTTCCCAGCTGTACCAGCCAAAAGTATGAAATATTTTTTTATGATAAGACAAATCTAATGACTCAGTATCCCCTAACACCCAAACTCTAGGATCAAAACTGATTGGGATACCAATAACCTTTGAAGATCATTTATTATTTTTAATAATTTTTTAACATTGTTTCATTGTTTCAATTTCAGGTTTTACTATCCTTGTGGGGACATTTGGTCCCCACAATGTAGCAAAAACAAGTACACACACACACACACGTTTGTTTTTGTGAATTGTGGGGACTTTCTATAGATTTTACACTGACCAAACGATATTGTCTATCCCCTAACCCAACCCTAACCCTAAACCTAGCCCTCACAGAAAACATGTTTGCATCGTTACACTTTCAGATAAACATCATTTACTATTTTTAATATTTTTTTAACATTGTGGGGACCGCAAAAAGTTCAGGTTTTACCATCCTTTACCATCCATGTAGCAAAAACAAGTACACACACACACACACGTTGTGTTTACATGTTTTATGGGGACATTCCATAGGCGTAATGGTTTTTATACTGTACAAACCCCATTTTCTATCGCCCTAAACCTACCCTACACCTAAACCTAGCCCTCACAGGAGACTGTGCACACTTTTACTTTCTCAAAAAAAAACTCATTCTGCATGATTTATAAGCCTGTTTCCTCATGGGGACCTCACAAATGTCCCCACAAGGTCAAAATTTAGTGGTATTACTATCCTTGTGGGGACATTTGGTCCCCATAACATGATAAATACCAGGTACACACACACAAAGTAAGTTTAAAATAAAATGAAGCATAAAAACCTACCCATTCCAAAAATTATAATTGCAAGTATCAATGACAGTAAAAACAACACCATTGAACAGTTTGTGCAATTTCTTTTTTTACATCATAATAAAAAACAACTAAGTTTTTAATAAGCAAAGCGTAATTGCAAAAATGAACATTTTAACTAAATCAGAAAGTTCATAACGCTGTCTTAGACAAGCAGCTGACTATTCTGAGACTAGTTTGTTGCTGTGATGGGACACTAAGGAAGGTTTGCACTAGTTGTATTAAACCACTAAGGTTACAGAAGCAGAAATTGAAAGTGAAGTCTTCTGAACTCACATCCTGTGACACCTAGTAAGAAAACAAAGGCTGATGTTTGATTTCCTCTCACTGCACAAACACTGACTAAACTACACACGCACAAGTACACTCACAAAAACAACATGTAATGCAACATTCAACACTTAAACTCATAATAAAACAAAAACTGAACCGCTGCAAAAAATAAAAATAAAAATCTAACTACTAAAACAGCGTAAACAAAACAAGAAAACATCATTTAAAGCGTGTCAACGACTCTAAAAGTTTCATACGTAACAAAACGTCCAAACCTGCAGGAGGATGACCAGCTTTCAGCGTGTCTCTCACTCCAGTTTTAGAAAGTTGCACCATTGTTAGTTTTTTCCTCACAAAATCAGCGACACAAACACTCAGTTTGTCAGTCAGTCCGCCCACTCTCGCGCTTTTATACGCGCCAAACCTCAGTGACGTCACGGGGCACGCACGTGCGTGAGAACGGCACGCAGCGAACGCTCTAAAAACATTTTGTCATGACAATAAACCGCGTCAAAACTGAAAACTAAGCGCGTTACAGTAAAGAAATCCTGTGTGAATTTATCCACATAGCATATGAATCGATGTGACTCTCTGAAAGGACCTTGAAACTAGATCAGTGTGTAAACATTCTCACAAGTGGGCGTTTTTATGTAGCTTTTCTTAGATTTGTGGTCAGTTAGGTATGAAGGATATCATTTAAGGGCTATTCTTTAAACAGCAAAACATTTTTGTGCCCTAGTATGATTTAAAATAAAAAGGCTTTGTTGAATCACCGTATTTCCAGTTTAATAATAACAGTACAATAAGACTATTATTAAGTTGGCTTTTTCAAGCCAACTTACTGATATTGTATTTAAACTTCTTGATAATATAATATTTAAACTTCTTGATAACTAACTTGCTAATCATGCTAGAATCATGCTAGTATCTTGCTAATCATGCTAGAATTATGCTAGTAACGTGCTAATCATCCTAGAAACATGCGAGTAACTTGCTAACCATGTTAGAATCATGCTAGTAACATGCTAATCATGCTAGAAACATGATAACAACATGCTAATCATGCTAGCAACTTGCTAATCAGGCTAGAATCATGCTAGTAACATCCTAATCATGTTAGAAACATGCTAGTAACATGCTAGTAACATGTTAAACTTGCTAATCATGGTAACAACATGATAGTAACACCATAGCAATCACCTAGAGTACTCTAGCAACCGCCTAGCAACACCTTAGCAACCACCCCGGGTACCCTAGCAACCGCCGAGCAACACCTTAGCAACCACCCCTGGGTACCCTAGCAACCGGATAGCAACACCCTAGCAAACACCCTGAGTACCCTAGCAATCACCTAGCAACAACTTAGTAACCATCCCAGGAAGCATAGCAACCGCATAGCAACACCCTAGCAACCAAACTGAGTACCTTAGCAACTGCCTAACAACACCTTAGCAACCACCCCAGGTAGCATAGCAACCACCCCAGGTAGCATAGCAACCACCTAGCAACATGCTAACAACTTGCTAATCATGCTAGAAACATGCTAGCAACCTTGCTATTCATGTTAGAAACATGCTAGCAAATTGCTAATCATGCTAGAAACATGCTAGCAACTTGCTAATCATGCTAGAAACATGCTAGCAACATGCTAACAACTTTGCTAATCATGCCAGAAACATGTTAGCAACATGCTAACAACTTGTTAATCATGCTAAAAACATGTTAGCAAACCTGCTAATCATGCTAGAAGCATACTACCAACTTGCTAATCATGCTAGAAGCATACTACCAACTTGCTAATCATGTTAGAAACATGTTAGCAACATACTACCAACTTGCTAATCATGTTAGAAACATGTTAGCAACATGCTAGCAACTTGCTAATCATGCTAGAAATCATGCTAGAAACATGCTAGCAACCTGCAAATCATGTTAGAAACATGTTAACAACATGTTATCAACTTGCTAATCATGCTAGAAACGTTCTAGCAACATGCTAGCAAATTGCTAATCATGCTAGCACCTGCTAATCATGCATTCAAACTTTAAAACTTCAAAATATTTCAGACTGAAAACCATCCAAACTTAAAACTTTTTAAACTTTTTAAACTTTTTAAACTTTTTAAACTTCGTAAACTTCGAAAACTTCTTAAACTTTTTAAACTTTTTAAACTTTTTAAACTTTTTAAACTTTTTCAAACTTTCTGGTTCGGCTTTCTCAAGCCAACTTAAAGTTTGTCTTGACAAACTTTTTTATCTAGTTTTGTATTACAAGTTTTCTGAATAGTAATTAATTAAGCATGCACTGATTTGCATGCAATTGCAGAACATAAATCTGAACATTGCATAAAGTCAGGTTAAAAAAATTCTTGTTTGATTTTATTGACATATTAAAGGTTTTTACAGAGTTTTTTCTCTTTATCAATTCATAAATCAGAAAATACAAGCTAGAAAAAAAATGTTTTAAGGAATAAAATGTTATGTAAACCAGGCAAGAGAACAAAGTCCTCTTTAAAAACTTTCAGACTATACAGTAGATAAATAAAAAAACTACTTATAAATAGCCTATTGTATTTGAAATGTACAGACACAAACAGTTAACATGCAATAAAAATTAGCTCTTAAATTAACTCGCAAAATTCTGGACTGTTGGTAGTTCCTAGGATAGCAACGTCCACTAAAGGAGGTAGAGGTTTTTTGCATTTGGCTCCCAAACTCTGGAACAGCCTTCCAGATAACGTTCGGGGTTCAGACACACTCTCTCTGTTTAAATCTAGATTAAAGACACATCTTTTTAGCCAAGCATTCAAATAATGCATCTCATAAACTTTTCCTGCAGTTATATCTGATCAAATGTTCATTATTAATCTTTCTTTGCTTAGTTTGAACAGCAGCTACGCTAATTATGTTCCTATTTGTTCTCTGTTTCTGCCATGGGATTGACATCCCGTGGTAACTAGGAATTCACAAGCTCCATTCTGGATCCAGAACACTTAAAAAGAGATGATGCCAACCCTGAAACAACATACAGCACTACCGAATTCAGCTACTAATTTATAGTGTTCTTTGTCTGTTTGATTACGTCATTAATTGATCTTTACCACACATCTGCCATATGTACCTCAACTTGACATAGTCACCACTAGTAAGCTACTACTACATATATTGTAAAAACGTTAATTTGGTGTAAAGATGCTTTGCAATGATATGTATCGTGAAAAGCGCTATACAAATAAATTTGAATTGAATTGAATTGAAATAAATTATACACTACCAGTCAAAAGTTATGATTTTTAATGTTTTTTAAAGACGTCTCTTCTGCTCACCAAGCCTGCATTTATTTGATTTAAAATACAGCAAAAGCTGTAATATTCTGAAATATTTTTACCATTTAAAAGAATATATTTTAAGATGTAATTTATTCCTGTGATTTCAAAGCTGAATTTTTAGCATCATTACTCCAGTCTTGTGTCACACAATCCTTCAGAAATCATTCTAATTTGCTGATTTGCTGCTCAAAAATGTATTATAATAATAATAATAATTATTATCATTATTATTGTTGAAAACAGCTGAGTAGAATTTTTAAAGGTTTCTTTGATGAATAGAAAGTTCAGAAGAACAGTATTTCATTTTAGAAATCTTTTTTAATATTATAAATGTCTTTATCATCAATTTTGATCAATTTAAAGCATCCTTGTTATATAAAAGTATTAATTTCAATAATTTTTTCTCCAAAAAACAAAGCTTTATTTCCAAGCTTTTGAATGGTATAGTGGATAATGTTACAAAAGCTTTTATTTCAGATAAATGCTGATCTTTGGATCTTTCTATTCATCAAAGGATCCTGATGTACTCGATTGTTTTAAATATTGATAAGAAGAAAAGTTTCTTGAACAGCATATTAGAATGATTTCTGAAGGATCATGTGACACTATTTACCATTTTACTGTTTTTGCTGTACTTTGGATCAAATAAATGCAGGCTTGGTGAGCAGAAGGGACTGCTTTAAAAAACATTAAAAATCTTACTGTTTAGAAACTTTTGACTGGTATTGTACATTGTTTTCTTTCTGAAAGAAGCAAAATCACCCAAAATCTCAAAATTGACCAGTGCAAGAAAAAACAATGGTTTTGTCGCTAATGTCTTGGGAGTGCAGTGAGAACTGTCATCAAGATCTGAATTAGCAATCAGATCTTTATTCAGTGTGATCCATGTTTTAACACATGACACGCAACACTTTATGTAGTCAGACCTGTGCCTATTGAAGAGACTCCTGTAAGGATGGGAAAGTGTGTTATTTCCTGAGGGCAGAGGCAGGTTTGAGCATGAAATGCTTAGAGATCAACTGAACAAACAAGCACGGTCAGCTTTATTATAAACGGTGTGTTGATCAAAGGAAGTGCTGCATATTTTGTATTATAACAGATTTATTTACAACCGTTCTGGGAGGGACGGCCACGGTAAACTTACTATACAACACAGTCTCTTGTGACCTATTTAAAAAATTACCATCTGCTGCATATAAACATATTTGATTTTATTCTAGCATGACTGAGACAGGACTTTTTGTCAAATAAGTTTTATTAAAAGATAAAGATTTTAAAGACGGATTTACAATCTCAAACTTTGTTTCTATACATGTGCAAAGAATACAATCAAAATTAGAAAAGAAAGACAGGAAAATGAAAGAAAACAAAAACAAAACCCCACCTCACAAACCATCCCTTACAAGACCTGTCTACATTAGTTTGCAATGTATGATGAAGAAATGTTAAAACATGACATTAACAAATTATGCATTAGTCCGCAGATTTTCCATCAAGATAACAGAGAAAAGGGTGCCAAATTTTGACAAACTGCTCAAATTTGCCCTTTAGACAGTACCTAATTCGTTCCAAATGTAAAGTAAAAATCATCTCTCCAAGCCATAGCTTACATGTAGCAGCCTCCTTTTTCTTCCAGAACAAAAGTATTAGCTTCTTGGCTGTATTTAAACTATATGCAAGCAGTTTGTGTTGTGCTCCTGATAATGAATGCATATTTTCTGAAAATCCCAAAATAAGAAGTGCCGGATCCGGCTGCAATTGCACCCTAAAAATCTCTGAAAGGACATCAAAAATTCCATTCCAATCTGAGACAGGACTTTTATAGTTTTGTTTTAAAGTTTTTAATTTGTATTTTCTGTTTTCATTTTAGTTCTAATAATTTTATTGTGTGCTTTTGTCATTTTTATCAGTTGTTGTTTTTAACATGTCTGAATAAATTTTATTACTTTTTAATTTCGGTGTTCAGTTTTGAATTTGAATTGCATATAATCTGTCCATTTGGATTACACAGTTTCAACAAACAAATTAATCAATTTGATGAGATGCATATTTGTTAGTCATACATAAATGAAACACATTTCTGTAATTGAACTAATCAATTGAATGTGCTTTAAATACACAATAACCAGTTGTATATACACTACCGTTCAAAAGTTTGGGGTCAGTACATTTTTATTGTTTCTTTTTCTTTTCTTTTTTTTTTTTTTAAAGAAATTAATACTTTTATTCACCAAGGATGTATTAAGTTAATAATTAAAAGTTTATTAAAAGTTAATAATAAATAATTTACATTGTTATAAAATATTTATATTTTGAATAAACACTGTACTTTTTAAACTTGTTACTCATGAAAGAATCCTGAAAAAAAAAAAAAAAAAAAAAAAAAAAAAAATCACAGGTTCCAAAAAATATTTGGCAGCACAACTGTTGATATTATCCAACACTGATCATTCTAATAATAAATCCGCATATTAGAATGATTTCTGAAGGATCATGTGACACTTAAGACTGGAGTAACAGCTGATAAAAATTCAGCTTTTCATCACAGGAATAAATTCTATTTTAAAGTATGTTAAAATAAAAAACATTATTTTATATTGTAAAAACATTTTGCAATATTACTGTTTTTTTTCTATATTTTTAATCAAATAAATGCAGCCTTGATGAGCATAAGAGACTTCTTTAAAGACTATTAGAAGTCTTACTGACCCCAAACTTTTGAACGGTAGTGTATTTATCATCAATAAAATTAATTTGTTTCAATCTCATCCTTTGCTTGTTCCACAGCTAGTCATATTTTAACCATCATAATACTTTTAAACTGAGTAAATGTAATTATTTTCACAATGAACACATTTGATTTTAAGCTATTTGAATAAATGCATTTTGAAAATATAATCAAATCAATTAATAATCAATTTTTTGAGTGCAGAAATCTGAGCTGTTTCATTACAGACAAACATACATCACATATTTGTCGGTAACGTTTATTAGTTTATCTTTAAACTGTGCAATTGGATATTTTAAAGCTAATTCAAATACATAAATGTTAAATTTAGGCTGTTTTCCAGCTTTAAAAGTATTTTTAAAAAAGTAATAGTTCATTTTATTAATTTTGGGGGCAAATGTTGGGGAAAATAATGTCTATAAAAGGTTCTAAAATAAAAATAATGTCTACAAAAAGTTCTAAAATAAAGCGGCTTTAAAATAAAAAGGTTGTAAACTCATTTTCTTTATGCAAAATATAATTTTTTTTTATTTGTCTGTGAAATGTGATCTGGATCTAGCACTGTGCGTTCAACACTTTTTTTTAAGTTATATATTCTAACCAAATGATAAACTATTGCCTGCCAAATATAATATGAGACACATCTTGAGTCTGTTGTTGAATATGTCTGGAATCTGCAGCGTTTGCTGTTATTGAAGCTGAATCTGTTCCCTGGAGCAGCTTTATGATGGAGGAATGTAGGCCTTTGAGAAATGACTGTTTCAGCTCTTCATAACACAACCAGCACCACTAACATCACAAACTAGCAAAACCAGTTTCTAGACATGGTCAATACATAACATAAACATGGATTTAGCATTTGATATCATCACAGTATTATACATATTTATAAGTGACACAATCATGTTGGTGATGTTGCTTGACATAATACATACAACCTGCAATACACACACATTCCAGCAGATGGAGGCGGTGAAACGCTTAATAAACGGTTGCTGGGCGACAAAGACGCAAAACAATCCGTGCTGCGCATGCGCTGATACTAATCCGGCGCCGAAAGTTTGTGGAAATAAAAATAACGAATTAGCGATCACATCATTGCCATCAATTGGAGTAATTAGCTAAGCCAGTCGTCATTTTTTATTCTTAAAAAACATTTCTATGGCTGGTAAAAAGAAGGAGATCAGTTTACAGGTTTGTAAGTTAGTACCAAACCTTTAATCAGGAACTTATCTGTGACTGTAATCAACATTGAACTGTAAAACTGAGGGGAAAGTGGGTCTGACTGTATTTTTATAGTTTGTTTACTTTATGTGTCAACTGTAAAATCCATTAAAACTCTTGAAAACTTTTAAATGCAGGTAAATATCAATAATGATGATCAATGGAGTGAAGTTTTGGCAACGAGAGGGTTAATAGGTGAGCGAATCTATCTATCTATCTATCTATCTATCTATCTATCTATCTATCTATCTATCTATCAAAAGATTTTGAACAGTAAGATTTTTAATGTCTTTTTAAAGTCTCTTCTGCTCAAGCCTTTATTTATTTGATCCAGAGTACAGCAAAAACAGTTATTTTATAAAAAATATTTTTACTATTTAAAATAACTGCTTTCCATTTGAATATATTTTAAAATGTAATTTATTCCTGTTATTTCCAAGCTGATTTTTTAGCACCATTCATCAATCACATGATCCTTCAGAAATCTAATATTTAAGTTGTCTTGAGAAAGCCAATTTACTGATATGCTATTTTCTTCTGAGACTAAATCTGTGGACACTAACTCGTCCTAGAGCTTTAAATCTACAAACTCTAAACTCAGCCCAGATCTTCAGACTGATCTGAAGTTAGTTGCTGTATCTTTTCTAACTGATCGGACTTGCGGTTTTCCTAAAAATGACGATTAAAATTGGGAAAAATCCCATAGACTTACATTGACGGAATGTTCAAATGAGCAACACTTTTCAAATTCCAACTGTCAAAACTCCCAGAATCCCTTGAGACTCAGTCAAACTTCCAATGTACTGTATTTATAATCCATTTAAACTCATTCAAACTCATCTATCTATCTATCTGTCTATCTATCTATCTATCTATCATCTAACCCTATCTATCTATCTATCTATCTATCTATCATCTAACCCTATCTATCTATCTATCTATCTATCTATCTATCTATGCCTAGCAACCAGAATCATGCTAGTAACTTGCTAATCATGCTAGCAAAATGCTAGTAACTTGCTAATCATGCTAGAAACATGCTAGTAACTTGCTAATCATGCTAGAAACATGCTAGTAACTTGCTAATCATGCTAGCAAAATGCTAGTAACTTTGCTAATCATGCTAGCAAAATGCTAGTAACTTGCTAATCATGCCAGCAACATGCTAGTAACTTGCTAATCATGCTAGAAACATGCTAGTAACTTTGCTAATCATGCTAGCAAAATGCTAGTAACTTGCTAATCATGCTAGAAACATGTTAGTAACTTGCTAATCATGCCAGCAACATGCTAGTAACTTGCTAATCATGCTAGAAACATGCTAGTAACTTTGCTAATCATGCTAGCAAAATGCTAGTAACTTGCTAATCATGCTAGCAAAATGCTAGTAACTTGCTAATCATGCCAGCAACATGCTAGTAACTTGCTAATCATGCTAGAAACATGCTAGTAACTTGCTAATCATGCTAGAAACATGCTAGTAACTTTGCTAATCATGCTAGCAAAATGCTAGTAACTTGCTAATCATGCTAGAAACATGCTAGTAACTTGCTAATCATGGTAACAACATGCTAGTAACTTGCTAGTCATGCTAGAAACATGCTAGCAACATGCTAACAACTTGCTAATCATGCTAACAACAATTATGTTAGCACCATGCTAGTAAAATGCTAGTAACTTGCTAATAATCCTATAAGCATGCTAGTAACTTTGCTAATCATGCTAGCAAAATGCTAGTAACTTGCTAATCATGCTAGCAAAATGCTAGTAACTTGCTAATCATGCTAGAAACATGCTAGTAACTTGCTAATCATGCTAGCAAAATGCTAGTAACTTGCTAATCATGCCAGCAACATGCTAGTAACTTGCTAATAATGCTAGAAACATGCTAGTAACTTGCTAATCATGCTAGAAACATGCTAGTAACTTTGCTAATCATGCTAGCAAAATGCTAGTAACTTGCTAATCATGCCAGCAACATGCTAGTAACTTGCTAATCATGCTAGAAACATGCTAGTAACTTGCTAATCATGCTAAAAACATGCTAGTAACTTGCTAATCATGCTAGCAAAATGCTAGTAACTTGCTAATCATGTTAGAAACATGCTAGTAACTTTGCTAATCATGCTAGCAAAATGCTAGTAACTTGCTAATCATGCTAGAAACATGCTAGTAACTTGTTAATCATGGTAACAACATGCTAGTAACTTGCTAGTCATGCTAGAAACATGCTAGCAACATGCTAGCAACTTGCTAATCATGCTAACAACAATTATGTTAGCACCATGCTAGTAAAATGCTAGTAACTTGCTAATAATCCTATAAGCATGCTAACAACATGCTAGTAACTTGCTAATCATGCTAGCAAAATGCTAGTAACTTGCTAATCATGCTAGAAACATGCTAGTAACTTGCTAATCATGCTAGAAACATGCTAGTAACTTGCTAATCATGCTATTAACATGCTAACGACATGCTAATCATTCTACAATCATGCTAGTAACATAGTACTAACTTGCTAATCTTGCTAGAGACATGCTAGCAACTTGCTAATCATGCTAGTAACTTGCTAATCATGCTAACAACATGCTAGTAACTTGCTAATTATGTTAGCACCATGTTAGTAAAATGTTAGTAACTTGCTAATAATCCTATAATCATGCTAACAACATGCTAGTACCTTGCTAATCTTTATAACATCATTGCTAGTCACGTTAATCATGTTAATAACATGCTAACAACATTCTATCTATCTATCTGTCTATCTATCTATCTTTGACAGACTGAATTGCCTTCAAAACATCCAAACTTTAACCTTTTAAAACTACTTTAGAATTCAAACTATTTCAGACTGAAAACCATCAAACTTAAAACTTTTTAAAACTTTTCAAACTTTTTAAAACTTTCTGTTCCAGCTTTCTCAAGCCAACTTAAAGTTTGTCTTGATAAACTTTTTTATCTAGTCTGATTTGCTACTCACAAAACTTTATTATTATTAGAAGAACAGCATTTATCTGAAACTGAATTTTTTTTGTAACATTATAAATGTCTTTATCATCACTTTTGATCAATTTAAAGCATCCTTGCTAAATAAAAGTATTAATTTCTATAATATGTATTTTATCCATCATAGAATCTTTAAAAAAAAGTACTCAACTGATTTAAATATTATTATTATTATTATTATTATTATTAATAATAATAATAAAATGTTTTTTGAACTGCAAATCAGCATATTAGAATGATTTCTGAAGGATCGTGTGACACGGAAGACTGGAGTAATGATGCTGAAAATTCAGCTTTGATCACAGAAATAAATTAAATTTTAAAATATATTCAGATAGAAAGCAGTTATTTAAAATAGTAAAAATATTTGACAATTTTACTGCTTTTGCTGTATTTTGGATCAAATAAATGCAGGCTTGGTGAACAAAAGAAACTTCTTTAAGAAGTTACTGTTCAGATACTTTTGACTGGTAGTGTATCTGCCTGTCTGTCTACCTCTTTATCCACCCGCCAACCGAAACAGAAGCAAAGTGGAGAGAAAAGATCAGCAGGATTTGATCACACTGAGCCTTAGCGCTTGTACACAATGAAACTCGCACATTTTACGTGCAGCATAGATGTTTACAAACTTCGGGCAGCTGCATTAGTGTTTTCTGCCTCATTACTCTCTGCTGGTCTGTCTGTCTGGTTTCTTAGTTGTCAAGCAGAGCTGCAGATGTGTAAGTGTTGTAGTGATTGTTGTGATGTGTTTGTGTTCATGTGTCAGTGGTGGATGTGTACCAGCAGTGGTGCGGACCCTGCCGCGCCGTCGTCAGTCTCTTTAGAAAAATCAAGAATGAGCTGGGAGACGAGCTGCTGCATTTTGCCACGGTAAGATAAGCCGCTCTGGAGATTAGATTGCACACAAACAATCATTCTAAATGTCGACATTTCTGTCACGCCGTCTTATCATCCCTGCAGGCTGAGGCTGATGGGATTGAAGCTCTGGAGAAGTACAGAGGGAAGTGTGAGCCCACCTTTCTGTTTTATGCGGTGGGTCTCTCTGTGTGTTTCCCAATCCTTGCAAATTCTCACTGCTCTTAAAATGAATATTATACTAAAATGAGCAAATAATTACATGGGTGGTTGTCGCAAAACCTGTTCAAAGTGAAAACTGAAACAAAGTGAAACTGAACTCCTATAAATCAATAAATGAACGAAAGAAGAAAATTTATTTTACATAGGTCTGTAGACAAAGAACCCTGCTTTTGGGACCATTCAAATTTACACAATTATCAGGATTCGCACTGTAAAATAAGATACAATGACTTTCAAGGACTTTTTGGATTTTCAAAGACTTCAAATAGAGATCTCAATGTCTTTTAAATTTGAAAAAAGATAGATTATTTAAAAATATACTAACAAAACGGCAAAAATAAAGCGAAGCACATGCAAAGTATAAGAACAAAAGAGAAATAAAGCAAATAACATTTAAAACTGACTTATTCTGGCAGCAACAGGTTTGATACCAATTTAAAAAATAGATCATATAGGATACAATTGTGTACATTTAAAGCAAGTGTGTAGTTTTGATTTTGGCATTGGTGGGGACATAATGGCAGACAACAGACATTTAATTGTTTGATCAAAATTATTGCTGGGACAATTTAGTAGTGTCTGGATATTGGTAAGGAAATAACATCCCTATTAAATTCTATATCCTTGAAAATCATATCAAGTGATGTCTGACTTAAAAACTATACTTCTAATTTAATGATAGTTAAAATAATTGAATTATTTAAAAACTAATTTTAAACTAAAACATCTGGATATATATATATATATATATATATATATATGGCACTTGGGGGATGTTTGTTAGTTGTTTATTGTCATGGAAATAGTGGACCTTCTTTAATGGATCTAAAACTATGGAAGCTTATTGTGAGATATAAATCTGCATTTGCATGAAAATGAATAGTAAGCTAAAAAGTCGCAATTACCTTTTGTAGTTTTTTATTTTGTGGTGAAAAAAAGTGGTATGTAAACTCAGAATTCCAAGAAAAAGTTCGAATTGTGAGATGTAACCTCGCACTTAAAAAAAAAAAATTGTTTTTTTTTTCTGTGGTGGAAATAAGCTTAAAATGAAAACAAGCTTCATTTTGAAACATCTAATGTTGTGCAAAGTGACATGTTTCTGTGAGATCTTGTTCACACCTCATCTGTTTGTGTTTTTGTCCTGTGGGACATCACGTTGCAGGGTGGGGTGCTGGTGTCTGTTCTGCGGGGCCCAAACGCTCCTCTCCTGCAGAGGGTGATACAGGAAGAGCTGAGCAAAGAAAAGAATGTCCTAGAAAATGGGGCGGCGCGCAGGGCGGTGAGTTACTCAACACACCTGCCCTCATCATTACTATGTGGATGACAGATGACGCCTGAATTTGGGTTGAAATTATTGAAATTTAAGCTACTGCTTGATGAATAACACATTCATGTTATGGATATTATATAATAACTTACTCTATCTAAAATACATTTGAATAAAAAAAATAAAAATAAAATTATAACAGAATTACAAAAATTAAAAATGTACTTTTATAATAATTCTTATATATAAAATATAAATATAAATATAAATATAAATTATATATACATTATTATATGTAAGAAAAATGACATTAAAAACATTAAAACATATATATATATTTATTTATTTTTCATCAGGTGACAGACGAAGGCTTAACTGAAGAAGAAGAGGTGAATGATGACAATGAGGATCACCCACATGATGAAGATGTGATTGGTAATGATCTTTCCTTCATTAACTGTCGTGCTTAATTGTATTTGTCCTGTTAGATGAATTTATTTGTTCTGGTTTGTGTTTTTAGTTCCTGATAATAAGTCTTACACAGTGGCTATAATAAAGCCAGATGTGGTTGCACATGGCAAAGCAGATGAAATTATTATGAAGGTAAGAGCTCAGTTTAAGGGACAAATGAGCCCTAAAATTAAAGTTGTCATTATTTTTAATGTGTATGCTGGTAATATTTACAATATGAACGAGTAAATGTCGAAGAACTTAAATTTTTGCATTATTTTAAGTTGCTTATATGATATTATACCCTTTGCACATTGGATAAACAGCCAAACTATTTATTCCTGAATGCATATTTTGTTTCCAGATTCAGGATGCGGGTTTTGTGATTTTGGCCCATGAGGAGAGAACGCTGAGTGAAGCAGAAGCTCATGACTTCTATCAACACAAAGCCACAGAGGTAAAATGAAGAAACAGTCTAAAAATAGCAGGTGTTTTTGAATATTTTTGCTGATGGTGTGTAATGGCAGAAGGCCAGGTTGTCATGTGAAGCGTGTGTGCGCTCGTGTGTGTGGTCTTCCAGCCTTACTTCCAGGAGCTCATCCAATTTATGTCGAGTGGCCCGTCGCATGTCCTGGTCATTTCTAAGACGGAGGGCTGTGAGGACGTCATCCCAGCCTGGCGGGAATTCATCGGTCCGCCGGATGTCGAAGAGGCCAGGAGGACGCAGCCGGAGAGGTATTTCATTTGCAGGAAAAAAGATATATAGACTCTATATGGGAGTGACACGTGAACATAAGCAGTCCCTCTGACATTTGCTTTATGATAATGCGTAAAAGATTCAAAAATCTAAATGTAAAATCAAAATTATGATTTTACTGAATGATAAAATTTTATTAAGTTACTAAGTGCTGAATTTAATTTATGCTGATTTTAATACAAAAACAACATAAATAAATGAATAAATAGTCAATGCAGGATGATTTTCATTCATATAGTCATTAATAATTTTTTT
Source organism: Labeo rohita (assembly GCF_022985175.1). Taxonomy (NCBI): domain Eukaryota; kingdom Metazoa; phylum Chordata; class Actinopteri; order Cypriniformes; family Cyprinidae; genus Labeo; species Labeo rohita. The sequence continues at coordinate 34,597,443 of NC_066877.1, forward strand.
TAAATGATTTTTTTAATTTTTCAATAATTTTTTTTTCAAATTATAGTAATAACAATTTGGGGGAATTTGGGCTAATAATTAAAAATAAAGTCATAATGAAAAGAAAAATTTAGATAGTCCTAAAAATATGGAAGCAAGTTTCTTCCATAAAAATTAAAAAATTCAAAATTGTGAGATAAAAAGTCGCAAAAACCTTTTTTTTAATTAAGTGGTGAAAATGGGCTTCCATATAAAAAGAGTTGTTATTGTTAAAACGAAAACTATTAAAAATAAAATAAAAAATAACAATGAAAAACTAAAAATAACTGAAATAAAATTAAGCTGAAGTAGTTAAAATTACTAAAACTAAAAAAACAAACAACAACAACAACAAAACAAATACTAATAAATACTATGTTACTTTTTTTTAAGATCTATCTGTACACACATACATAAATGTATATAATAAGCCAATTTAAAATATGAAGTGTATACTATAGTATTATATAAATAATACTAAAATAAGTTTTATTTTGATAAAAAAATAAATAAATAAAAAAATAAAAATATATATATATATGAAATTTTTGTATTTATATTATATTTTACTTTATTACGTAAATTTACTTATATTAATATATATATAAATAAAATAAAAAAAAAAATTTACATGGTAAAAATATGGAAGCAATTTTCTGCCATGAAATAAAAAATAAAAAAGGTAATTGTGAAAGGTCAAAATTAAGATAAAAAGTTGCAATTACCTTGTTTTTTTGTGAAAACAGGCTTCCATATAAAAATACTGTTATTGTTTAATAAAACTTATTTTAAAAGTGTTAAAAATAAAATGAAAATAAAAATGTTAAAAATGAAGAACTGAACGTAACAAAATTAAGATTAAGTACTTAATTAAGTGCTTAAAATGACTAAAACTAAATAAAAACCCTAATAATTCTAAATACTAATAATCTATACACAGTAAATAGACAAGAATTGGTTGTTTCTTTAATAAATTATTTTTATAAAACTTACTGTAAAACTCCAAAAATGTAGTTGTGTCAGTCATACATAATGACATGGGGTCTCTACATAGGCCTAACACAGAGTGTCAGTGATTCCCTGATGTGTGTATAATGTAAATTTGTAATGAAATCTAATCTAAAAATGCTACGAGGGCGTTGCGTTGCGGTTCCATATTGTGCTCACAGATTTGAGCTCTAACAGTTATAGCACAACACATCCTGTGTGGACTCCTGCCTCCCTCCCTCTGCCCTGGCGGAGAACCAGCAGTGAGACCATCTGCTCTTCTCTTTCCCTGTTTCTCCACCCTTCCATCCATCCATCTATCCGTCCCTCTCTGGCCGCTCTCCGTTCTTCAGCTTGCGGGCGCAGTACGGCACCGAGACTCTTTTGAACGCCCTACATGGCAGCAGCGACAGCGAGCAGGCCAGCAGGGAGCTGGCGTTCTTCTTCCCCAACTTCAGGATGGCGATGGCGGACTCGGGCTCGGAGCGGGCCGGGCCGGAACAGGAGCATGTGGAGAGGACGCTGGCGCTCATCCGCCCAGACGCTGCCAGGGAAAACAGAGGCATGTGCCAACATTACGTTTACACACGCAGATCTGCGGCCCCGCGGGCGCAGACAGATACTCCTGCATTCCATGAGTGCTTTAAACTGAACTAACTAACTTACACACTGACTCTTAAAAGTTTGGACACACTTCACTGAATTTGTTTCTCATGAACTTTTGATCTAAAGCCACAGTGTAGCACTTTGAGACAACCTACATATTTCCATACTTCCATTTCAGTGTTATTTCAGTATCGCTATAATAGTATTATTATATTATAGCATTATAATTTGCATTAATTCATAAAAATATTTTTTGATTTTAAATATAATACTTTATATAAAAATAATGCTTTAAGCTTTTTATTTTCAGTTTTCATTTTAGTTTAGGTTTTACTTCAGTGTTATTTTAGTATTATTCATATATGCGATTTTAATTTGTATTAATTAATAAAATATGTATTAATAATTTATTAATATTTTAAATATAACATTTTACATAAATATTAGTGTTTTAAGTGTTTATTTTTAATTTTCAGTTTTCATTTTAATAGTTAGTTTGTTTTAGCAATTTTTTTATGTGTGTTTGCAATTGTTAATAGATTTTCCAATATTTGTATTTAGCTTTAATTTTATTTCAGTGTTATTTTAGTATTATTTATATGCTAAAAATATAACATTTATTAATTTAAAAAATTAATGATTTTAATTTGTATTAATATAATATTTATTATTTCAATAATACTTCACTAATATTGTTATAAGTTTTTATTTGTAGTTTTCATTTTAATTTTAGGTGAGGTTTTAGTAATTTTTTAATATTTCTATTTGGCTTTACTTTTATTGCTAAAGCCAAATAGAGAAAATATTGCGATTTTAATTTGTATTAATTAATAAAATATTTATTAATAATTTATTAAAATTATAAATATAACATTTTACATAAATATTAGTGTTTTAAGCATTTATTTTTCATTTTCAGTTTTCATTTTAATGCTAGTTTGTTTTAGCAATTCTGTTATGCGTGTTTGCATTTGTTCTATTTCTATTTCTATTAATTTTTCTATTTAGCTTTATTTTGATTTCAGTGTTACTTTAGTATTATTTATATGCTATTATAATGTATATTAATTAATAAAATATTTATAATATAAAAAAATCTTTCCTTTAAATAATATTTCAAGATTTTAATTATTTACAGTTTTCATTTTAATTTTAGCTGAAACGTTTCCATACTTCCTTTTCAGTGTTATTTCAGCATTATTATGATAATATTATTATATTATAGTATTATAAATTTGAATTAATTCATAAAGATATTTATTATATAAATATAATGCTTTAAGCTTTTTATTTTCAGTTTTCATTTTAATTTTAGTTTAGGTTTTGGTAATTTTGTTTTGTGCTTTTGCCATTATTATTATTATTATTATCATTATTATTAATATTTCTCATTTTTATTTCTGTTTTAGTACTTCAACTTTTTATTTCAGTTAGTTAACAAGGCAACATTTCAAATTTTTGTCTAAAAAATTTAATCTAAATTTTTTTGTCAGCTTTATTAACAATTAACTGAAACAAGTTTTAGTTAACAATAACACCACTATTCCATTTGTGTTATTTTGCAGTTTTGATGACTTTTCCGTTATTGCTCATAATAAAGAATGAGTAGGTGTGTCCAGACTTTTGACTGCTAGTGTAGGGTAATCAAGTTGAAGCACTTACAGACAGGAAGTAAAGTGTAAATGTGTTTGTAGAGGAGATTCTGGGCCGGATCCATGAAGCAGGATTCACAGTGGCCATGCAGAGAGAGGTCATGCTGTCTGAGGATCAGGTCAGGCAGTTCTACAGTGATCATCTGGAGCAGGAATACTTCCCCAGTCTGCTGGAGAGCATGACCAGGTGAGCAAATCGCATACATCACACAGCCGATGCTGTGAAAAGCAATAAGTCACAAGAGGCTGTGCCGAGTCAAGTAAAAACAACAGCATCAGTGATAAGACATAAACTGTCAACCTTTACAGTACAAGCATGCATTATTAGTAATAATTTGAATGATTGCAAAACAATGTAGCTTATGTAATTTTATAATAGTTTCAGAACCCTTCAGACTCATCCCTCACAGAATTAGAAGTGTCAGTGTTCTGTTACATGACTTCTTGGAATACTTAAAGGGATAGTTCACCCAAAAACGAACGTTTTGTCATCATTTACTCACCCTCATGTCATTCCAAACCTGTATACATTTCTTTCTTCTGCTGAATGGCTACCAGCAACTACAGATAACCAAACAGTTGCTCGTACCCATTAACTTCCATACTATGGGAAAAATACTGTGGAGGTCAATGGCTAACAACATTCTTCAAAATATCTTCTTTTTTTGTTCAGTGGAAGAAAACTTATGAGTGAGTTAACTTAAAAAAAAAAAAAAAAAAAAGAGGATTATTCAAAACATTTGAGTTATTTAAAATAAATGATAACTAAATAAAATGAATGTTAAAAAAAGTTTTGCAAAATAAATAAATATTTGAAAAACTAGTATTTCAGCAACATTTCTCACTTTTGCTTTATCTGAAACTACATAAAATAAAATTAATACTACGGCTGGCAAACGATTAATCGCATACAAAACAAAACTTTGAGTTCGCCTAATATATGTGCGTGTACTGTGTGTAATTATTACGTATATATAAATACACACAAATTACTGTATATATTTAAGAGAAATATGTTATTTATGTACAAAATATTTTTATTTATATATAAATTCCATTAAAATGATAATAAATACACATACTTGTAAATATTTCTTGAACATATACATGAATGAGTTTGTATCTATATATACATAATAATTACACACAGTACACACACATATGTGACCATGGACCACAAAACCAGTCATAAGTGTCAATTTTCCAAAACTGAGCTTAATACATCATCTGAAAGCTGAATAAATAAGCTCTCCATTGATATATGGTTTGTTAGGATAGAACAATATTTGGCCGAGATACAACTATTTCAGTATATGGAATCTGAGGGTGCAAAAAAATCTAAATATTGAGAAAATCGCCTTTAAAGTTGTCCAAATTAAGTTCTTTGCAATGCATATTACTAATCAAAAATTAAGTTTTTATAAATTTACAGTAGGAAATTTACAAAATATCTCCATGGAACATGATCTTTACTTAATTTCCTAATGATTTTTGGCATAAAAGAAAAATCTATAATTTTGACCCATACAATGTATTTTTGGCTATTGCTAAAAATATACCCCAGCGACTTAAGACTGGTTTTGTGGTCCAGGGTCACATATATTAGGCAAACTCAAATTTTTATTTTGTATGCGATTAATCGTTTGCCAGTCCTAATTAATACATAAGAATTGATAAATGCTATAAATACTTTTAAAAATCACTAAAAATGATATAAAAACTACATTACTAAAACTTTAACTAAACTTAAAGTGCAAACTAAATATAAAAAATAATTAATTAATGAAATGTGTAATGAAGAGTCTCTGCTGTCGTTCATAGCGGGCCTGTGTTAGCATTAGCGCTAGTGAAGGAAGGAGCCGTGGAACACTGGAGGAACATCCTTGGACCCAAAGACCCCATCCAGGCTAAGAATGAGCAACCTGACAGGTAAACTAATATTTATAATTGTTTGGTTTCTTCAGGACATTCCCCTCATTTGCTAAACTCTATGTGTTGTTGCACACCAGATGATGATATTTATAACATGTATGTGTTTAAATGGTTTGTGTATGTGGTTTTAGCCTGCGAGCCCAGTTTTCCAGAGTGGACTCCAGCATTAATCAGCTTCACGGCAGTGGTAGCTCAGAGGAGGCGGAGAGGGAGATCGGCTTCTTCTTCCCAGCGGAGGACACGCTCGCCGTCATTAAACCTGACACCGAACACAAGGGTATCATATCAGCAGTCACTCTGAACACGGTCGAAAGAGTACAGAGAGAGATATTAGCTCTGTGTTTGAGCTGCTCGTTTCACACTCATGCTTTTAATGCAACTACATCACAGCAGTGCTGACAAGATGGCAGAAGAATGGTGTTCAGATTTTAGTAACACTGCCGGTTATATTTTTAAAAGTTGAATCAATGCCAATAGAAGGTTGTTTTTTTTTTTACTTTTTGAAAAGCAGAATTTAAAAAATGTTTGCAAACAGATAAGAAATAAGGTAAAAAACAGTCTGAATGAGGTCTGAGTGAATTCATTGTACAAAATGTAGTAGTTGCAGCTAGAGCTTTTGAACAAAACCTATTTAAGAATGATTTTGAAATATCAACACTGCAATGCTTTCCAAACACTATAAAAATGTCAAGAAGATAAATATGGCTAAAATATAATGCAAACCAAAAGTTCAAACAGTTTGTGGTTGTAAGATTTCTTAATGTTTTTTAAAGAAGATTCTTCTGCTCACCAAGCCTGCATTTATTTGATCCAAAGTACAGGAAAAACAGTAACATTTTGAAATATTTTTACTATTTAAAATAACTATTTTTTATTTGATTATATTTTAAAATGTAATTTATTCCTTTGATTTCAAAGCTGAATTTTTAGCATCAATACAGTCACATGATTCTTCCGAAATCATTCTAATATTCTGATTTGCTTAAAAACATTTATTATTATTATTATTATTATGTTGAAAACAACTAAGTAGAATTTTATTCAGGTTTCTTTGATAAATAGAAAGTTCAAAAGAACAGCATGTATCTTAATTAGAAATCTTTTTGTAACATTATAACATTTTCATTATTATCACTTTTGATCAATTTAAAGCACCCTTGCTAAATAAAAGTATTCATTTCTGTAATTTATTTTTATATATAAAAGCAAATATTGAAAAGCAAATCAGAATGTTCAAATAATTTCTGAAGGATGTGACTGGAGTAATGATGCTGAAAATTTAGCTTTGAAATCACAGGAATAAATTACATTTTAACATATATTAATATATAAAACAGTTATTTTAAATAGTAAAAATATTTAAAAATGTTACTGTTTTTGCTGGACTTTGGATGAAATAAATGCAGGCTTGGTGAGCAGAAGAGACTTCTTTAAAAAACATTAAAAATCTGACTGTTCAGAAACTTTTGACTTGTAGTGCATACAATTGTGCAAACTAAAGACCTTTAATGTTTTTGAAAGAAGTCTCTGCATTTGTGTGATCAATATTACTGTAAAAAACAGTTAAATATTTTTACAATTCAAAATAACTGTTTTCTGTGTGAATATATAATTAAATGTCATTTTCTTCTGGTATGCAAGCTGAATTTTTAGCATCATGATCTTTCAGAAATCATACTAATATGCTGAAAACAGTTGTGCTGCTTCAAATTTTGTGTGGAAACTGTGATACATTTTATTTTTCAGGATTCTTTTATGAACAAAGTTCAAAAGAACAGCATTTATTTGAAACAGAAATCTTTTGTAACATTATAAATGTCTTTCTTCTTACTTTTGATCAATTTAATGTGTCCTTGGTTAATAAAAGTATTAATTTCTTACTTTATTATAATCTTACTGACCTAATAAGACTTACAAATAACTTAAAAAGTTAGAATATTAATAATGAGAAACTCACTGTTTATTTGGTCCGTTCTGCTCATATTAGAGGAAATCCTGGAGGAGATTCAGGCCAGAGGATTCACCATCTCCCGTCTGAAAGACACGGTTCTGTCCAGAGAGATGGCAGAAGAGTTTTACAAAGAGCACAGAGACAAACCCTTCTTCAGTCAGCTGGTGGATTACATGTGTCGGTGAGTTTGCCATTAAACGTTTCCTAACTGAACTTGAAGGTTTCACTCAGAACATAGGTAAGATAAGATTATTTTTCCGCAGTGGCCCATGTACGATGATGGTTCTGACGAAGGAGAATGCGGTGGAGGAGTGGAGGGCGGCCATGGGCCCCACGGACCCTAATGAGGCGAGACAAAAGGCCCCGGGGTCTCTGAGAGCGCGGTTCGCTAAAGACATGCTGGAGAACGCCGTCCACGGATCCTCCAACACTCAACACGCACACCAGAAGATGCAGTTCATCTTTGGAGACATCAGCTCTGAGAGCGTGATCATCGACGGTGCTGCTTCTCCTGTGTTAGGTGCGTGAAATGATCAAATGTGACCCTGGACACAAACCAGTCATAAGGGTTAATTTTTTAATTGAGATTTATACATCATCTGAAAGCTGAATAAATAAGCTTTCCAAAACAATATTTGGCCAACTATTTGAAAATCTGGAATCTAAGGGTGCAAAAAAAATCTAAATATTGAGAAAATCACCTTTAAAGTTGTCCAAATGAAGTTCTTAACAATGCAAAATGAAGTTTTGATATATTTATGGAAGGAAATTACAAAATATCTTAATGGAACATGATCTTTACCTAATATCCTAATGATTTTTGGCATAAAAGAAAAATTAATTTTGACTCATACAATGTATTGTTGGCTATTGCTACAAATATACACAGGCTACTTAAAGGAGAAGTCCACTTTCAAAACAAAGATTCACATATAATGTACTCATCCAAATGTTCATGTCTTTCTTTCTTCAGTCGTAAAGAAATTGTGTTTTTTGAGGAAAACTTTTCAGCATTTTTCTCCATATAATGGACTGCTATGGTGCCCTGATTTTGAACTTCCAAAATGCAGTTTAAATGCGGCTTCAAACCATCCCAGCCGAGGAAGAAGGGTCTTATCTAGCTAAAAACGATTGGTTATTTTCATTAAAATAATACAATTTAAATACTTTTTAATCTCAAACGCTCATCTTGTCTTTCTCTCCCTGAACTCTGTGTATTCTGGCTCAAGACAGTTAGTGTATGTCGAAAAACTCCAATCGTATTTTCTCCCTCAACTTCAAAAATCATTTCTAAATCATCCTACATCGCTGCAGAAGTACCGACACAGTCTTTGCAAAGTGAACATGCAAAGAAGATCAAACACCCTTAACAAAAAAGGTAAAACAGTGATATAGAACAATTTTGAAGTTGAGGGAGAACATGAGATGGGAGTTTTTCGACATACCCTAACTGTCATGAACCAGAACAAAAACAGTTCAGGAAGAGTAAGACAAGACGAGCGCTTGGCATTAAAAAGTATATAAATTGCTTTATTTTTATTAAAATAACCGACAGTTTTGTTAGACCCTTCTACCTTGGCTGGGATCATTTACAACCGCATTTGGGATCGTTTGAAGCCGCATTTAAACTGCATTTTGGAAGTTCAAAATCGGGGCACCATATCAGTCCATTATATGGAGAAAAATCCTGAAATGTTTTCCTCAAAAAACATAGTTTCTTTACGACTGAAGAAAGAAAGACATAAACATATTGGATGACAAGGGGATGAGTACATAATATGTGAATCTTTGTTTTGGAAGTGGACTTCACCTTTAAGACTGGTTTTGTGGTCCAGAGACACAAATGTTCTCCATCTGTTGAGATAAAAGTTGCAAATGTTTTCATCTGGGGATAAAACACACTTTATATTTACATTAAATAACAGGGTTTTATGAAGGTAGATTTAGGACTTTTTAAGACCAATTACAGAAAATGTAAAGAATAAACTGAAGGGAATGCAATCGTAACCCCTCCACTCGGGTCCTACTCGCACATCGCTCCGAGCTGGTCTCCGGCATGGGAGGCGGGCACACTAACAAGGAGGCTAAAAACTGCAACCGCTAGCATCAGTCACTAGTGTGCCTCTTGAGATCAGAGGAGTGAGGTTTACCTGCACAGCACCTACTGCTGGCCTCCGTTACACAATGCTTTAATAAAATGTAAATGTCTGTGGAGAACACAATAAGTTGCATTGGCAGCACTTTAAAGTCTGGAAGTCCGGAAGTCCAACTTTACAAAAAAAATAGCTAGAACTAGAATATGGAAAAATTTTTCATTTTTTCTATTTTTTTGCAGTGTGATCATAGAGTAATGTTTTTCCTTAGTATTTCTGTCTTGCTTTCCAGTGCAAATGTCTAAACATTCATAGATGCAAAAATTACATTACAAGTCTTGTTTTCTAACAAATGTATCAAAGTTTATGTTTAAAAAAGAGACAAATGTGACCCTGGACCACAAAACCAAGTAGCACAGGTATATTTGTAGTAATGGCCAAAAAATACATAGTATGGGTCAAAATTATCCATTTTTCTTTTATGCCAAAAATCATTAGGATATTAAGTAAAGATCATGTTCCATGAAGATGCTTTATAAATTTCCTAATGCAAACATATTAAAACTTTGGTAATATGCATTGCTAAGAATTTCACTTGAACAACTTTAAAGGCGATTTTCTCAATATTTAGTTTTTTTTTTTGCACCCTCAGATTCCAGATTTCCAGATCCTAACAAAACATACATCAATGGAAAGCTTATTTATTCAGCTTTCAGATGATGTATAAATCCCAATGACAAAAAAATTGACCCTCATGACTGGTTTTGTGGTCCAGGGTCACAAATATCTGCCATTCGGCTTAGAAAAGTCAACTTAACTCGAAGAGAAAACAAGTTTTCATATCCCGTTGAAAGCTTTTTGTTCTTGTTTTGGCATAAACTCACTTAATCTCAAAAAAGAAGAAAAAAAAAAAAGACTTAATATCTTCATTTAGCATCTCAAGGATCTTGATTTAAGTAAGTTTAGACATTTGAATTGGAAAATTAAGCAAAAACATTGAGGTAGATATTTTTGCAGAGCATGCAACATTTAATGCCACAACGTTATGAATTCTAATTTGTAGAAGGGCGAATTAACCTTTCAAGTCCTTAAGTGTATATATGTATATTAAAGCAATAAGCCACAAGAAGCTGTGGTTTACAGTGAAGCAGAGTGCCTAAAACCCCTTAGCTGTTTTAAATTCACTGTAAACCACAGCTAGATGAGGGTTATTGCTTTTATAAAACAGTCATTCCATATACATAGCAAGGTTTCACAAAATAAAACACCAAATAAAGTGTAATGATACTAACAAAAATAGAATTCTTCCACTGATGTAGTTTCTCAGAAACAGCTGTGGTTGCAACAGAGTGGTTGCCAAGCAACACACAAATGTAAACAAAGGTGTATGTTTGTAGAATAATTTACAACAGCTTCAAATGCGGCTCAACCAATCAGAATCAAGGACCGGAACTCTCCATTTTATAAATAAGAGTAACATTTAATGACTATCCTGTTATCCACAGAAACGGAGGAGAGCTTTGCGGAGCTCAAGAACCTACAAGCTTCCAGATCGCCATCATTTGATGACGTGAGGAACCAGACAGAGCCGAGCTCAACAGGTTTAAAACTGAAACATTTAAATTTTGCCATTATTTACTCACCCAAACACACACTCTGAGAGTCACTATGAGCTCTCATTGCATATACAGGATGAACAGGTGAGTAAATAATAACGGAAGACTGATTTTAGGTCAGCTGTTCCTTTAGTCTAGGGCTTCCTAAACAGGGGTTTGAGAGTTCATGAAAAGCAAATCAAAAAGATAATTAAATAAATTAAAACTGATATTATGATATAGTCTACAAAAGTACTTTTAGTCCATTAGCTTGAGGTGCAGATATCGGATGTAAACACTAAAGTCAACATTACCCTTCTTCTCCACATCCAGAAGGAGCTGAAGAACTGAAGCCTGAGACGAGAGAGAGTCACCCAGCATCCTCTGATGAGACAGAAGCACTAGAGACACCCACATCTGGCCCGCAGGATGCAGGTCTTTGTTTTTTTAACTATTGAATTGATAATTAAAATGAATAAACTAGGCTGCACAATTAATTGAAATCAAGCTGAAATCAAAACATAGCCTAGTGTGAATATATAATCAAAGATTGAGATTTAATTAAATAATTATATACACTACTAGTCAAAAGTTTTTGGACAGTCAGATTTTTTTGTTTTTTAAAGAAGTCTCTTCTGCTCACCAAGCCTGCATTTATTTGATCCAAAGTCCACAAAACAGTAAAATTCTGAAATATTTTTACTATTTAAAATAAGGGTTTTCTATTTTAATATATTTTAAAATGTAATTTATTCCTGTGATTTCAAAGCTGAATTTGTAGCATCATTACTCCAGTCGCATGATCCTTCAGAAAAAATTTTAATAGTCTGATTTGCTGCTCAAAAAACTATGATTATTATTATTATTATTATATTGAAAACAACAGAGTAGAATCCTGAAAGAAAATCCTGACAGAAATCAGCTGTTTTAAATATTGATAATAATAACAATAAATATTCTGTCAAAATAAAAGCTTGAGGATCTGAAATTTTAAAATCTCAAGGTTGTAACTTATTGTAACTTGCAGTGTAAAAAAATTACTATCATTCTTTTAAAATGTTTATTTTTATTTTACAGCACAATTATAGTTTACAACAGTAATATATATCTGTCTTCATTTTTAGAGTTCAAATAAATAATAATAGGCCTAACAATAATTATTTGCAATAATAAACATTTGCAATATATGACAAAATAATAATGCAATAAATTTTTGGCCAAGTCGTGCAGCTCTTTATATAAATAATTTTAAAATGTAAATAAAAATAAAATGCATTTCTAAAATTAAAACAAAATTGCATGTCAATGTAACCATTAAAAACATCATAAACCATAAACCATGCAAATGTCATTAAATTACTTAAATATTTGAAATAAAAATATCAGGGGACTTTTTCGTTTTTTTTTATTTTTTACACTTCTAAGGGGTTCAACTGATAAAAAAAAAATGTTTAGGAACCTCTGCTTATTAGTCCATTAATTAGGTATAAAAAGAGATGTAAACACAAAAGTCAACATTACCCATTTTCTCCACATCCAGAAGGAGCTGAAGAACTGAAGCCAGAGACAAGAGAGAGTCACCCAGCATCCTCTGATGAGGCCGAAGCACTAGAGACGCCCACATCCAGCCCACAGGATGCAGGTCTTTATTTCAGTGACTAGTCATGCACATGTCAAGAACAAGTTCATCCACTGATCCTTCAGACATGACACAAAATCAGTTTTGGAAATTTTTCCACTTTGACATTATTGGTCAGATTCTAAGGAAACATAGATTTTCAGATCATTTCACTCATTTTAGAAACCAGAAAACATAATGCAAAATACTGTCAACATAATCAGATTTTCTTCAGTAGATGGAGTTGATTATCTGCTGGTGTTGATGCAGTGAAGTGCAGTGAGGGGAAAAACTGAAAAAAATAGAAGCAGCTTGTTGCATCCGAGCATAAATGAGACGGATTAATCAGAAATAATTCCTTTGTGCATTGGCTTTTATTTATTACAGCTCTGTTCTCTTTTTTGTCCCATGTCTCAAGAGTCAGTGATTGGTTACACACACATAACAGATGAATTCAAGTCAATAACGTTATACTGGAGTGATAAATAAACTTTCTTGCAACTTTAACTTGTGATGTAAATGTGTTGAAACGTTTGTCTTCTGTATTTCAGGGGATCAGGAAAATGTATGAAATCTGTACAATCATCTGTTGAAGAAGAGGACAGGTAAAGGTGAGGTTTCACGATTACACCAAAAACACTCATGAGACACTCACAGATATTAATTTTTTGTTTTAGTTAGTTTAGTACTTTAGAACTTAACTATATGAAAATGAATGTTGAAATACGTTTTTAAAATTGTTTATTTAAAGTTAATATTGTTTTTAATTTTAGATATCAGTAATAACCCTGATTGTCAGACATAATGATCTGATGGGTTTTTTTGTTCTCTAACAGTTCGGATCTGAAGGCATGTGGATGTGTAATTTGTGGTTTCATCTTCAGTCGAACATCTTGTAAGAATCATTTACATCTTGTGCATTAAAGGCACTGGAAACACTCTTGTCTGTTTTTCAGTACTTGGTTAAAACCGACAATGGAATCAATCACTTTTAGGCTTTATTCAGTCATTGTGTTACAAACAAAAACAAGTCCACTGATTGGATTTCAAAGCAACTGACACATGTGATTTTATGCAATAATTTGCATTCTTACTGATCTTGATCAATTAAAGCAAGCATCTCCTCCTCATCAAAGGACCTCTGGAACATCTCAGTGATGGTCAGCTGCTGAGGATCCTGACAGGAAACAGAAAAAGGATTTTCTTCAGCGATGACAGATACGTTTAAGAACTATTTAAGAACTATTTCAGTTTTGCAATAATAAAAACTATTCAATATTTATGTAGATGTTTACCAACTTTAAGTTTGAATTTATTTTAAATTTATTCAAAATGCTAAGTTCCGTTCTGAATCAAAAGATTTGCAAACCGCACTCCGAAGTTCTGTTCAGAATCAAATGATTCCCATTCCACGCTCCAAAGTTCCGATCTAAATAAAATGATTCACATTCTGCGCTTTAAAGTTTTGACCTGAATCAAATGATTTGTGTTCCAAAGCTACGATCTGAATTAAATTATTTGCGTTCCACACTCTGAAGTTCTGATCTGAATCAAATGAATCGTGTTTCAAAGTTCCGATCTAAACCAAATGATTCGCGATCCACGCTCCAAAGTTTCGATCTAAATCAAATGATTCACATTCCATGCTCCGAAGTTCCGATCTGAATCAAATGATTCACGTTCCGCACTCCGAAGTTCTGATCTAAAGCAAACGATTTGCTTTCCATGCTCCGAAGTTCCGATCTGAATCAAATGATTCACGTTCTGTGCTCCAAAGTTTCGTTCTAAATCAAATGATGATTCGTGATCCGTGCTCCAAAGTTTTGATCTAAATCAAATGATTCGCGTTCCGCACTCTGAAGTTCCCTTCTGAATCAAATTATTTGTGTTTCAAAGTTCCGATCTGAATCAAATGATGATTCGCGATCCGTGCTCCAAAGTTTCAATCTAAATCAAATGATTCACGTTCCGTGCGCCGAAGTTCCGATCTGAATCAAATGATTCACGTTCCGCACTCTGAAGTTCCCTTCTGAATCAAATTATTTGTGTTTCAAAGTTCTGATCTGAATCAAATGATGATTCGGAATCCGTGCTCCAGAGGTTCGATCTAAATCAAATGATTCATGTTCTGTGCTCCGAAGTTCCAATCTGAATCAAATGATTCGCGATCCGTGCTCCAAAGTTTCAATCTAAATCAAATGATTCACGTTCCACACTCCGATATTCTGATCTAAAACAAATGATTTGCATTCCGTACTCCTAAGTTCCGATCTGAATCAAATGATTCGCGTTCCGCACTCTGAAGTTCCCTTCTGAATCACATGATTTGTGTTTCAAAGTTCAGATCTAAAGCAAATGATTCATGTTCCACACTCCGAAGTTCCGACCAGAATCAAATGATGAGCGTAGATTGCAAATCATTTAATTTGCGAAATGATTCATGGACCTGCTCCGAAGTTCTGATCTTAATCAGATGATTCGCAAACCTGCTCCAAAGTCCTGAGCTGAATCGAATGATTTGTGAACTCGCTCTGAAGTCTGATTTGTGATTTGAAGTCCCGATCTGAATCAAATGATTCACGATACATGATCTGATTGGAGCACTTCAAAACAGTGAATCATTTTGCGACACAATGATTTAACTAATTCAGAGTTTCAAAAGCTCCATTGCACCCATCACTATAAGTGCTTTTTAAAATCATTACAAGCGAAGCCAAAATTTGTAAATGTATGGCTCTTTTAATTTGATCTGTTTTTTGCTAGTGAATCACTTAAACTGAATGATCAAAGTCACGAGTTTGAATCAATCGGAGTGGTTCCTGCGTAAATGACTCACTCAATTGATTTGATTTGTGTGTTCCTTCAGCCATGTTTACACAAAACTGTCCCTACTACTACTGTCTTAACTTGCAAGTTTTATGACATTAATTGAAATAAAGTAAAAAAAGTATGCTTACAAAAAAAATAAAAATCTATTTTTCCATTCCAAAGGTAAGATTAAATAAACAATAAATAAATAATAGTGCAATGTGCATATTAATAAAATATGACTGAATCGAAAATGAATATGAAACGAATGGTTGAATATGATTACATTTTAAACATTCTAATCTGATCAAGTGTCTAAGGTTTGCATATTAACCTTGCTGTGAAAGCTGGCAGATTCTGCATTCTCTGAAATGTTGGATTCAGACAAACCGACCTGCTCCAAAACATTCATTTTCTCCTGTATCATGGGCCTGAGAAACAAGAAAATTGTAAAAATCAGTACGTAAAACATGATAAAAAACAAACTGAAATGAACAATCCAATGTAGAAACAAACTGAAAAAAGTTAATTTGAAAAAAATATAAAATAATATAAAAAAAAGAATAAATTTACAAAATTGTAATAATCAAAAAATTGACGTGTCCTGTGGGTAAAATTAAGAAAAAAAAAAATTGTTGTACTCATTTAAAATCAGGTCACAAACTGTGATATAAAACACTATAAATAAATAAATCATGAAATAAATTTATAAAAGAAAAAAAAAAAAAAAACTTCTTTCAACTGAAGTATTGTTCTTTTTTTGCACCAAAACCAATAGTTGGTTCCCTCCCACCAACTGATCCAGGTCTGAAGAAATGAAAATAAAAATTCTCTTAAATCTGCAGGTTTTTCATGACTGTGGTGTCTGCAGACTGCTCTCACCAAAGGTGATCGTCTGCTGTGCCTTTAGCGACCAGGTAATGAATGTCCACATTGCTGGTCTGCCCGATCCTGTGCACGCGGTCCTCCGCTTGAATCAGGACCTGAATGAAATAAACGCCCGTCACAAGTGTTCTGACAGCACTCTCTTTGTCAATTACGTTTATTAAGTCATTTTTGCTGAACCCAGATGAGAGCTTGTTCCAGACTGAATTACTCCGCTGATTCATGGGAAATGCTTTTATTTGAGTCTGGCAGTCGAACCATCTCCACAGGTAGAGATTACACTACACTGGTCAAATCAAAAAAGAGCTGTGGTGCCTGAGAATCAGGGATATTATTAAAAAAAAAAAAAAAAAAAGATTTTATGAAATGAAAGTAATAACAGCAAACTAAAACCAAGTCTAAACTTAAAACAGTGGTTGAAAAAATAAAGAAAAAAGATGATTGCATAAAGTGCAAATATGAGCTAATTCTTTACGCTTATTTATTTTAAAAGAAGTGTCAATGAAACAAAATGCAACTGAAATCCTTTGCAAAAATGAACTAAAACTAAACCGATTTTTAAAGTTTATTTAATAAAATGTATTAAAATAAATAATAATTTACAAAAACTAATAAAAAAAACAACTTCAATAACTTTGTTATTATTATTCTTATTGTATAGCCATATGACGACAACATCTTGGTGAAATTATTATTATTTTAATTAATTTAATTTATTTTAATTTTATAGATTGCTTAAGCATATTTAGTTTTAACAGTGTCCATGAAATAAAAACAAAACTATAATTTAAAAAAATTAATCAAACTAAACAGAATTATAAAGTCAAACAAAAAATGTATTAAAAAAAAGAATAAGTATTCACTGAAGTATTTATTTAAAATGGTAAAAAAATGTAAATAAAAGGTGACCAGCATCTATTAATATATTAATTTTTATAATAATTTTTTAAATTATGTATTTTTAAAATAAAAATAATGAAAGGGTGAATTAAAAGTCTTACATTTAAGCTTGAAATAAAGGTCTAAATTCTGGGTCCAAACACCTGACCAATGAATTTCCATAACTTTAAGTTATGACTACTGAATAACTTTTAATTTTAATATTTTATAGAGTTTGCATTACAAAAAGCGATCTCTAGCCAATGAAATGTGTTAGAGCATGGTCTGGAGATCAGAGTTCTCAATCTCCCCAGGTTTTGATGCGTGTGGGAAGCCTGTAAACGTTTGGTCTGAACGTGTTTGTGACTCACTCCGGGGTTCCAGAAGAGCTCGGCGAACACCACGAGGTCGGCCGAGTGCAGCGTGAGCCCCATGTTAGCGGCGGTGATGGACAGAACAGCCACGCAGCTCTTCTGTGACGACTGGAATCTGTCACACAGCTGCTGACGGTCCGCCGACGGCGTCGATCCGTCGATACGAATGTAACTGATTCCCTGCACATAAACACAATATCAACACCCACTAGTGCTCATATATATTCAACTCAACTTAAGACATAAAAAACCAAAATGACATAGCAGTCATTTACAAAACTTTTGATGTTTGTTAACCATTTTAGTTGGTGGATCATTAACTCATTATGAAACGAAAGTCAACAGTTAAAAATCCATTACTGGATGATAAATATCTAATAGATTCAAAATAAATATTTAAATAAACTGACTAACTGATATGACCAAGATATACTGTGCAGCTTTTATTTTAGTTAATTTGATTTTTTAATTTGATTTTCAAAACATGTTTTGAATTCAAAATTCCAAATAAAGTCTGCAGATTCCATCTTGGACTTCTGGCATCTGATGGCAATGTTTGAATTTTAGATTTTTGTGAAGAAACAGTAAATTTGGACAGACCTTCTCACCAAGTTCTTTGGTTATACTGTCCAGCACCAGTCTGTGATGAGCAAACACCAGAAACTTCTCTCGTCCGCACTCCAGCATGTCTGTGATGTACTCCCTGAGCAAAAGAGACAACCAGTGTTCATTTAATAGCACTGACATGTTATTATAGTTTTTTCATATATTTTGTGGTAGAAGGTATTTTCATATATAATAATAATAAAAATGTCTAATTGAAATTATAATATAATTTCAATTCTTTTATTTATTAACGTAACTAGGCATCTAGCTGAACTATTTAAAAAATACATGTTATATTAAATATTCAATATTAAATAAATAATAAATAATAACATAAATAAATGTTAAGAATTATTAAATAAATGTTTAATAAAATACAACTGTTATTACAAAAGTTATTTAAAAAATACATATTTTTAAAAAGGCTGTAAAATACAGCCTCAAGTATCCCATATATTTCATTTTATTTTATTTATAACTATAGCAAATGCAAAATTATAAAGAGACAAAACTTTAGTAATTTTGTTTGCCTTTTTTTAAAAAAAATATCTATATAATTTTAATTATTTTTCCATTTATTAGTTTGTTATCTTCATATTTTAACAAGCTTAATTATTTAAACAAAATACATGTATTAAATATTCAATATTAAATAAATAATAATATAAATAAATAAATGTTAAGAATTATTAAATAAATGTTTAATAAAATACAATTGTTATTATTTAAAAAATACAGATTTTTAATAAGGCTGTAAAATACAGCCTCAAGTATCCCATTGATTTCATTTTATTTTATTTATAACTATAGCAAATGCAAAATTATTAAGAGACAAAACTTTAGTAATTTTTTTCTTTTTTTTTTTTTTTTTTTTTTTTTTAATATTTATATAGTTTTAATTCTTTTTCCATGTATTAGTTTGTTATCTTTATAATTCAAGTTAAACTAACCAAAAATGACAAATGCTGCCTTGGCAACTAGCTGAACTACTTAAAATATATATATATATATATATATATATATATATATATATATATATATATATATATATTATATTAAATATTCAATATTAAATCAATAATAAATAAATGTTAAGAATGATTAAATAAATGTTTAATTAAATACAAGTTATTATTTGAAAATACATATTTTTTAAAACAATGTAACATACAGCCTCAAGTATCCTATTGATTTGATTTGATTTATAACTATGGCAAAAGCAAAATTATAAAGAGACAAAACGTTTTTTTAAATATCTATATAGTTATTATTAAATAAATGTGTAATAAAAACAACTGTTAAAGTTATTAAAAAAATATCTATTTTTTAAAATGCTGTAACACAGCCTCAAGTTTTCCTAATGGT
Source organism: Labeo rohita (assembly GCF_022985175.1). Classification (NCBI taxonomy): domain Eukaryota; kingdom Metazoa; phylum Chordata; class Actinopteri; order Cypriniformes; family Cyprinidae; genus Labeo; species Labeo rohita. The sequence continues at coordinate 34,616,812 of NC_066877.1, forward strand.
TTTATTTTTATTTATTATAAAGAATTTATAATAAATTATAAAGAGAATATATAAAATTATAAAGAGACAAAACTTTTTTTTTAATCTATATAGTTTTAATTCTTTTTTCATTTATTAGTTTGTTATCTTCATACTTTAAGTTAAACTAAACATGAAATGAGATGTTGCCTTTGCAGCTAGCTATTTAAAAAAATTCTATTATATTAAATATTCAATATTAAATCAATAAAATAAACATTAATAATAAAATATATATTAAGAATTATTAAATAAATGTTTAATAAAATACAATTGTTATTTAAAGTTTAATACATATTTTAATAACTATGGCAAAAGCAACATTATAAAGACACAGGTTATTGATAGAAATCATAAAAATATTTCCATCTATCAATAAAAGTCTGTTTATGGTCCATTAACATAGAATAAATATTTTACAAAAGCTTCACTTTACTAATGTTTTGTTGCATCAAACTCTTTGAATGTACATTAATCTTCTAATAACTATAAGGCCTGTTCACACCAAGGACGATGATGATAACTATAACTATACAATTTTAATTATCATCTAATTCTGTGAGAATAGGGAAGTTCACACTACAATGATAACGACACATAAGGAAACTCTGATTTTTTAGATTGTTTTTTTTCCAGATGATGAATGAATGATAAAAACAATGACAGCCAATCAGAATCCATCCTGCTTTAAACAGCAAGAGGATTTAAAGCGACAGATGACAAAACTGCAGCATGCGCTTAGAAAAAACACAACATTGTTGTCTGTTGATGTGCACACTAATATGGTTACTGGTATCTTTACAGTTACTGTTATTAATGTGAACAGACCTTAATAATAATAATAATACTTATAGTAATGCATGTTTCTTCGTAGAGTTGAAGTTTTAAAGGAACTGTGTAAAGCTAAACTCAGTTGTGGTGTTTTTTGAGTTGATAATGGTCAACGTACATGATGGCTCTGATCTTGGCCTCTGCTGTGTGGTTGAAGAAAACCAGGAGCGCTTCCTTCTCTTGTGACTTCTGAACATAAACACAGAAAAGCTCTGGTAAAGTAACAAGCACAAAGACACTAATTTTGCCATTTATCCACTCTCATCTTATGATTTTTCTGAAGAATGAATCAAGATGAGGGTGAGTAAATAACGACAGAATTTCTCTAAAGAAATGTTGAAATTAGACTTGTTTTCATAGCTGTATTGTAGTTTGCGCTCACGTTGTGATATCCTTTGGCGAGCTCTTTGGCCGCGGCGTTGAGGGCAGCTTTGGTGCGGGAGTTGATGCCGTCTGTCGTCACTGTAACCACCTTACGCTGTTTGGCGGGAAGCTGCGAGAGCACCTCTGATTTGAGGCGTCGGAGCATAAGAGACTCCTCCAGCAGCAGCTTCAGTTCGCTCAGATTAGACGAGCCGGAGTAATCCCAACCCCACGGCAGCTGCACACACGCATCCCACTCATTTTGACACATCGCTTTACGCACAATCATGACAGTTTGCTCTCTGACGTTGTACTATGGCTATAAAAAATTCTAATTGGCATTTTTCTGATAAACACTGCGATTTTAAATTCTAAAAAAAATCTGGTTTTTCTGTGCTTGTTCGTATGGCTGCACAATTTGGCCAAGTTGTGTGATTATTTATCAACATAGCAATAAATAATATTATTAATGATAGTAGTAATACTAGTAGTACTAAATAAAAATATAAAAATATAAAAATTACCAAAATAAAAAAAATTACTGTAAAATTGAGTATTTAATGAAACTAAATTCTAAAACTATAATACTAATATTTATGGCTGTATTAATTTCTTCTGATTGCTATTTCTGAACGTCATTGCAAAATTTGGTAGGGGTTGGTAGCATCTAATTTAGATTTTTCTGATTAAAATTGTAATCATGATTAAAAAAAAAAAAAAATTACCTGTGCTTGTTTGTAGTGCTGCACTGCGTCACCAAATTGTGGCTCTATATCAATATGGCTATAAAAAATTATAAATAAATAAAATAATAATAGATAAATTGCTACATAAAAATAAGAATTAAAGAAATTTAAGTCTTGTTGTAATATCTGTTGTAATATTGAGTATTCAAAAAAAAAAAAAAATAAATAAAATAAATAAATAAATAAAATTATATATATATATAAAAAATTGTTACTAATATTAATTGTAGTATTTAAAAATATTATTAATACTATTAAATAACATACATTTTATTTTACATTTCAGCTTTAAAATTACAATACTAATACTTATGGCTGTATTAATTTCTTAATTTTCAAACTTCTGCTATTTCTAAATGTCATTGTACTAGGCCTGCAAGATTTGAGAAAAAAAAAAAAAAAAAAAAAAAAAAATTGGAATTTGGATTGCCATATAAAATTGCCATATAAAAAAAAGTCCAGATTTGCTGTGCTTGTTTGTAGTTCTATATAGTTTTAACAAATTGTTGTGACTATATATCTATATGCCTATAAAGAAATAATAATAACAAATCACTACATAAAAACAAAATAAAAATTTAAGAAATATTAAATTATAAAAAATATTTAATTGTAAAATTGACTATTTAAGAAAAAACGAAATAAAAATATAAAATACCATAAATATAATAATAATAATATAAACTGTTAATAATATTAATTGTGGTATTTAAAAAGAATATAAATACTATTAAATAATATACATTTTATTTTACATTGCAGCTGTAAAATTACAATATTAATATTTATGTCTTAATTCCTTAATTTTCAAATGTTATCTTGTATTTTGATGGAAAACAACAAGGAACCCTTAAAGCTTCTTTTTTGTTGATAAGCACTTCTCATTACAAGTGTATGGGAAGATGGCTGGTGCGTTTTTTGTTCTCAAATGCATGTTTAAGCAGCTTAAAATCAGAACAGATGCATAGATGGAGTTTATATGGAGCAGCATTAATTGTGAACACTGTTGGATTTACTGAGTTGCTTTGAGACATGGAAAACACCTGCAGATTTTGAGCTGCTCATGTGTGAATGAACACAGCTTTACTCTGCAACATGTAGTACAAATGATTTATGTGCTTAAATCACATTTGATAACTGCACTAAGCCATATCACGTTTTCGTAGTGTTTTAGTACACTGTGTTGATGGACGTACCTGGTTGGCATCACAGTAGCGTGTGCCGAAGTCATGGAAGCGTGGAAACAGGGAAGGCCTCACAGCCAGGATCTGAGTGTAGAGCTCAGCAGGTCTAGACATGGCAGGCGTTCCTGACAGCAGGATCACTCTTTTAGCTGTCTATTAACACACAGACATTTAATTAGCAGCATCAGACACAACAAAAACAATCAAATGAGCTTATATCAGAAGTAATATTTATGGCTTTCTTATTTTCTACTTTCAAAAGTTAAACCTCAAGACTTTTATGGTTTTCTGGGCAACATTTCCCAGCAAGGCTTACTAGTTCGGCAGCACAGTAGACTTCTGAAACACAGCCAATGTCTGTGCAGAAGTCAGATTTCATATTTTAACACAGGACAGGATAAACTAAACCGCAGCGCTTTAACATTCACCACTATGAATGACGGCTAAAATAAGCCTGAATCAGCAAACCTTCAGCAGAGGTAGAGCCGCCCGACAGCGAGCCGTTTTCATGTTCTTCAGGAAGTGAGACTCATCCTGTACAACAAACAAACAAACAAACAGAAAACATAAGAATTCAATTCACATCCTACTAATGGATGCACTCCTAAAGAAAACTTTCAAAGTCTTGATATTTGAAGGTTATACACTGATAAGTGGCTACTAGGTGGGATGGAAAGAAGACTCTTTTGCTCACCAGGGCTGTGTTTATTTAATTAAAAATATAGTAAAAATAGTAATATTTTGAAAAATTATTTCAATTTAAAATAACTGCTTTCTAAGTGAATATATTGTAAAATGTAATTTATTCCTGTGATGCAAACCTGAATTTTCAGCATCATGACGCCAGTCTTCAGTGTCACATGATCCTTCAGAAATCAATATCTAATGTGCTGATCAACATTTCTGATTATTATTTGCATGCTCTCACCATAATGATGACACTGAAAGGGCTGGACGGCTGCTTTTTGTCCATCTTGTTGAGCAGGTCGTAGCTGATGATATTGATGAGGCCGGAGCGAAGGCTGTCCCTGCCTGTAACCACCACATTAATGCTGTCGGCTCTGACGGATGGCAGCCATCGGCGGAAAGCCTGAGGGAAAAGAGTGAGAATTCATCATGTCTTGAGAGCCTTTTTCTTATTTGTCTTTTAAGAGTCGTGTGACTAAATCTGGCAGAGGAGCGCTGGAAAGTCTTCACTATTTCCGTTTAAACTTTAAAATACACCCTCACGAATTCCTGCCCGGGGAAGAAGAGAACGTGTCCTTCCTCAAGGGTGCACTGATGGAAAATATGAATTAATAAATCAGATTTCACATCATGAAGCAGTTAAAAAAAAGTACCTCAGAAACTGGCAAGTGGTGTTTTTTTTAAGAAAGAAAAAACACAGATGCCATTTATTTTCAAAAGCAAACTGTGTGTAGGTCCTTTTTTATTTTTGTTTATTTTGATATTAGCTTTGTATTACAGGAATAAATTACATTTTAAAATATATTCAAACAGAAAACAGCAATATTGGATTGTAATAATATTTCACTGTTTTTACTGCATTTTTGATCTAATAAATGCTATCATACTGATAGTAACATAGGTGTGACATGCATCCTCCAAAATCATCCCTCTAAAAGTAAGTGTGTGTACCTCAGCCCATGTGAAGCGCACTGAGGACGGGGCAACCACTAGCAGAGGCCACTCACTCCTATAATAGGCAGCGATGCAGATAGCCTGGACCGTCTTTCCCAGGCCCATATCATCAGCCAGGAGCAAACGACCGTCTTTGGACACTGCAAAACTGACACATCAGCGAACATCTTATTATATTTGCATTCATGCATTTTATGCACTTGGCAAATGCTTTTATCAAAAGTGACTTACACTGAATTCAAGGTTTATGTGTTCAAGCACTTCCTAGGAATCAAACCCATGACCTTGGTATTGCTACCAATCATCAACTAATTTTCTAACCCAAACCATTAAAACGCTGGTAATGGAGACCTACTTGACCCCGTCTCTCTGGAAGGGCATGAGGCTGCGTGTGAGCTGTGGATCCACGTGTGAGAGATCGGCTTCAGGAGGGACTGGAGCTCTGGACTCACTCTTCTCAAACTGAGAGGAGAAGGACTGCAGCACAGCGGGAGGTAAAGGCTCAATCTCCACCGTAGGCATCTCGCTCAGTTCTGCCACTAGACAAGAAATCATGATCAACTACATACGCATATATTCCCGAAAATAAGTTGCACTTGATACAGTAAATACAGTAAAATAACGGTATATAAAACATAACATTGACAATTTTCTTGTGAGATACGCACTACCAGTCAAAAGGGACTTACTTGGAAAGTAAGATTTTTAATGTTTTTTTTAAAGTCTCTTCTGCTCACCAAGCCTGCATTTATTTGATCCAAAGTACAGTAAAAACATGGAATATTGAAATATTTAATATTTTAAAATAACTGTTTTCTATTTGAATATATTTTAAAATGTAATTTATTTCTGTGATTTCAAAGTCTTCAGTGTCACATGATCACTCAGAAATCATTCTAATATTCTGATTTGCTGCTCAAAAAAACATTATTATTATTATTTTTATGTTGAAAAGAGCTGAGTAGAATTTTTACGGTTTCTTTGGTAGATAGAAAGTTTAGAAGAACAGTATTTATCTGAAATAGAAATCTTTTGTAACATAAATGTCTTTATCATCACCTTTGATCAATTTAAAGCATCCTTGCTAAATGAAAGTATTAATTTCTATAATTTCTTTTCCAAAAAAAGCTTCTTTTTTTTCTCTCCAAGTTTTTGAATGGTATAGTGTAAAATGTTACAAAAGCATTTAAATCACAGGAATCACAGGAATGAATTACATTTTAAAATATATTCAAATAGAACATTTTAAATAGTTTTTTTAAATAGTAAATATTAAAACATTTTAAATAGTACAAATATTTCAAAATTGTACTGTTTTTGCTGTACTTTGGATCGAATAAATGCAGGCTTGGTGAGCAGAAGAGACTTCTTTAAAAACATTAAAAATCTTTTGACTGAGCGTAAACTCAGAATTTAGAATTTTTTTCTTGCAATTCTGACTTTTTTCTCTGAATTTTCATCTTTTATAAATAAAAATAAAAATATAAAAAGCAACTGTGACTTTGTATCTTACAATTCTTGCCTTTTTCTTGCAATTGCATGTTTATGTCTCACAATTTTGTCCTTTTTTTCAGAACTGCAAAAGTCTGACTTGTGAGATAAATTGCAATTACCTTTTTTGATTAATTTTTGTTTATTTTTTAACCCTGTGGTGGAAACAAGCTTCCATACTATAAACATGGATTTCAAAAACAAGTTGCTTGTTTTTCCCTCAAATTATTTATATTGAACTGTATTCAGCATTAAATATAAGCAAACAAAAGTGTCAAATCACAATTCATAAGGCAACACAAGTTTTATTCATTTGAGTTACCTTGAAATATCTGTGCCATGAATTACATTTTTACCACCACAGTAATGCAAGAATAGGCCAAGCTTTCTCATCTGCATTTGCATACTTGCCTAAAAAAACGTGTATCTGGCTTGAGCATGAAACGTAAACTACAAAATTTGTACAACATTTTACAACATCTAATGTGCTGTGCACTGATTACATTTGAGAATTCATTTAAGTGAACAAAATTAAAAAAGACTCACTGAGCTTTCCGTAGTCCTCCAGAAGGAAGCTCCACTTTCTGGTCTTCATGTCTAACAATAAAAAAAAAGAATAAAATGTGTGCATGATACATGTGAAAGTCTTCTGGAATTTTCCACACACTTTTGTTACCCATTATTTATTTAAAAAGCACTTTTTTTTGAGTGTAAAAATACATCTTATTTCGAAAATAAACTAAAAATACATTTATTTTTACAAAATAATGAACTCATTTTGATTAGCAAAAATATAATTTATATAGCTTTCTCACCCATTTTGCATGAAACCCTGTTTGTATGTTTGATGCATTTTATTGTTTATTGACAGATTTCTACAAGACTACATTTTAAGAGGTTGCAAAAAATAAAACGGCTCAAATAATATTTAGTTTGACCTTCTAAATCAAACTTTCACTGACCATTATTTGAGGTTACACTATACTTCTACAACTCATATTAGAATATTAGTTAGTAGATTAATGTGACATGTGCCTGACATGACTTCCTATTACAGGCCCAATTTTGTAGCCCAATCATGCATGGAAAGTGTCTTCTCCTGTTACACTCACCATAATTTCTGGATGGCATTTTCTTGAAGATTTCAATAACATCACCCTGGTATCCAATCTCCACCTCAAACCGACAGCGAGACACTAAAATGCACTTTCCCTTTACCGTGGCACCTGGTTTCTGCCAACCCTGACAGAGCCTCATCAGAGCGGCCAGGGCTGCTGCGTCTTTGGGCCGACTGGTGGACGCTGAAATATTTAGCCCTTCCATCCCATCCAGAGGTTTGAGAGAGACGGTGGGTAAACTCGCTGCCTGCTCCACTGAAACACAAGCAAACTCTATTACACCCTGCGCTACAGGAAACAGATGTATTTTTGCATGCACTCACTGCTTGAATATGTTAAGTAACATTCACGACGACATACTCAGCATCTGGTAGTCCTCAAGGCTGAAGTTCCACATCCTTGTAGCAGGATCTGCGACAGCAGATAAATGACAAATGCAGAAATATTACAGGCCATCAGCTGTTTTCCTTTAAAGAGTAATTTACCCAAAAATTAAAAATGGCTAAAAATGTACTCGCCCTTCAGCTGTAGATGAGTTTGTTTCTTCTTCACATTTGGAGAAAAGTAGCATTCCGTTATTTGCTCATTAATGGATCCTCTGCAGTGAATGGGTGCCGTCAGAATGAGAGTCCAAACAGCTGATAAAAACATCACAATAATCCACAAGTAATACACACCTTTTCAGTGCATCAATTAACATCTTGTAAAGTGAAACAGACATTCAGACCTTTTTTTAACATCAAAGCATTGTTTCTGGCCATAAAAAATCATCTTGTCTGAATCAGGAGAGAAATATGCACACTTTACAAGCCAAAACAGTCCAAAACACCTCTAAACAAATATGTGGGTGGATTTTGATGTGAGAGAGATGACAAGAGATGGACTTTATAAATTATGGCCTCAAGCCCAGAAGTGACCAAGTTAAAAACGTCTTAATGATGGATTTGTTTCTTACAAACATGCAGCTTTTCTCTTCTCAAGACGTTAATTGATGGACTGGAGTGGTGTGGATTACTTGTGGATTATTGTGATGTTTTTATCAGCTGTTTGGACTCTCATTCTGGCGGCACCCATTCACTGCAGAGGATCCACTGGTGAGCAAGTGATGGAACGACACATTTCTCCAAATGTGATGAAGAAACAAACTCTACATCTTGGAGTAATTTTTCACATAATTGTAATTTTTGGGATTCTTTTAAGTTTAACTGGCACAGATATGCACACTAAACTCTCTGTAAGTAATGACAGCCGATATGTCATCTGTGCTCACCATAGTTCTTAGAGGGAATGGTTTTGAACACAGTAATGAGGTCCGCATGGTAGCCGACCTCCACTCTGAAACGATTTTCTGAGTGCGGCACACATTTCCCTTTCACGGACACCGCCGGCTTCTTTGCAGGGATACTTCCTCCTGCTTCAGGGGGTTTAGATGGTCGCTTTTCTCCTGTGGTCGGTTTGTTCGTCTGTCCATAAAAGCTTTGAGTTGCAGAAGCAGGACTGGACGTTGGCTTTGTACAGGGTCCTTTGATGTCTATGAGCTGAGTCTGCAAAGGTAAGACAAAGACTCATAATATCACTTAACATATTATACATACATATATTATATTGTACACACTGGTACATGTATAATGCTTACACGTACAAGTCAATGCGCAAAAAATTGCTGAATTTAATTTAAGACATTTTTTAATAAAACATTTACTTAAAACTACAAAACAGATGAGGTGAATATTCCAATAACAAGGTTGTATGTCATCAATATTAATAAATTTTTAGTTGTAGTCATCTGTTAAGTGACTGACAAATCATGCATTGGCTCATATATGATTATTTTGAAGTTATAAAGCACAGCACAAATAAATCAATAATTGAAATTAATTCTGCACGTTGACTACCTGACACTGACAATGTATTATTTTAGTTGTTTTTTAAGTATGTCTAAATAAGGTGATATTTATATACTAATTTTTAGAAATATAATAAAAAGCTTTTTACTTGCTAAAAATTTGCAAACTATCAATCAGACAACAGAACACATGTAGTAGATTGTGTATAACCCTTTTGTCAGTAATGTTTTGATCTTGTTGATCATTTAGAGGTCTTAGAAATTTATGTATCAAATATGATTTACAGTAGAAAATTTACAAAATATCTTCATAGAACATGATCTTTCCATATGGTACTTTTTAATCGATATTCACAATCTTCTTCATAGTAATCGATTTTTAATATAAACTAAACATGCAAAAAGACTTGTACATTGCTTGCAATTTAATAATAGCAATTATGTGCGCACATTTTAAACTCTTACAAAATAAAATGTTTACAAAATTATATAGCAATATTAATAGTATTTTGCTATAATATTGATAATGCATTTGTTGTTGTTGTGGTTGTCAATTAATTAGTGATCAACAATTGAATCAACCATAAAATATAGCATTTTACTGCTGCTTACACATTTCTACCTGGTAAAAGATTTTTAAATTAGACTTCTGACATCCTTGAATAAGTCTCTAAAAACCCTAAAAAGGACTATTATACAATACTGTTATGTATAATGCAATTTAATCATAGCTGTCACTATCAGTCAGAAGTTTATGAACAGTAAGACTTTTTAAATGTTTTTTTTCTTTAAAGAAGTCTCTTCTGCTAACCAAGCCTGGATTTATTTGATCCGAAATACAGCAAAAGCAGCAATACTGAAAAATATTTCTGCTATTTTACTGCTGAAAAATATACAGATATGGTCATTTTTACAGTGGGTACGGAAAGTATTCAGACCCCCTTAAATTTTTCACTCTTTGTTATATTGCAGCCATTTGCTAAAATCATTTAAGTTCATTTTTTTTCCTCATTAATGTACACACAGCACCCCATATTGACAGAAAAACACAGAATTGTTGACGTTTTTGCAGATTTATTAAAAAAGAAAAACTGAAATATCACATGGTCCTAAGTATTCAGACCCTTTGCTGTGACACTCATATATTTAACTCAGGTGCTGTCCATTTCTTCTGATCATCCTTGAGATGGTTCTACACCCTCATTTGAGTCCAGCTGTGTTTGATTATTCTGACTGATTAGGAAAGTCACACACCTGTCTATATAAGACCTTACAGCTCACAGTGCATGTCAGAGCAAATGAGAATCATGAGGTCAAAGGAACTGCCTGAAGAGCTCAGAGACAGAATTGTGGCAAGGCACAGATCTGGCCAAGGTTACAAAAAAATTTCTGCTCCATAATCCTTAAATGGAAGACGTTTGGGACGACCAGAACCCTTCCTAGAGCTGGCCGTCCGGCCAAACTGAGCTATCGGGGGAGAAGAGCCTTGGTGAGAGAGGTAAAGAAGAACCCAAAGATCACTGTGGCTGAGCTCCAGAGATGCAGTCGGGAGATGGGAGAAAGTTGTAGAAAGTCAACCATCACTGCTGCCCTCCACCAGTCGGGGCTTTATGGCAGAGTGGCCCGACGGAAGCCTCTCCTCAGTGCAAGACACATGAAAGCCCGCATGGAGTTTGCTAAAAAACACCTGAAGGACTCCAAGATGGTGAGAAATAAGATTCTCTGGTCAGATGAGACCAAGATAGAACTTTTTGGCCTTAATTCTAAGCGGTATGTGTGGAGAAAACCAGGCACTGCTCATCACCTGTTCAATACAGTCCCAAAAGTGAAGCATGGTGGTGGCAGCATCATGCTGTGGGGGTGTTTTTCAGCTGCAGGGACAGGACGACTGGTTGCAATCGAGGGAAAGATGAATGCGGCCAAGTACAGGGATATCCTGGACGAAAACCTTCTCCAGAGTGCTCAGGACCTCAGACTGGGCCGAAGGTTTACCTTCCAACAAGACAATGACCCTAAGCACACAGCTAAAATAACGAAGGAGTGGCTTCTTGAATGGCCCAGCCAGAGCCCTGACTTAAACCCAATTGAGCATCTCTGGAGAGACCTAAAAATGGCTGTCCACCAATGTTTACCATCCAACCTGACAGAACTGGAGAGGATCTGCAAGGAGGAATGGCAGAGGATCCCCAAACCCAGGTGTGAAAAACTTGTTGCATCTTTCCCAAAAAGACTCATGGCTGTATTAGATCAAAAGGGTGCTTCTACTAAATACTGAGCAAAGGGTCTGAATACTTAGGACCATGTGATATTTCAGTTTTTCTTTTTTAATAAATCTGCAAAAATGTCAACAATTCTGTGTTTTCCTGTCAATATGGGGTGCTGTGTGTACATTAATGAGGAAAAAAATGAACTCAAATGATTTTAGCAAATGGCTGCAATATAACAAAGAGTGAAAAATTTAAGGGGGTCTGAATACTTTCCGTACCCACTATATATGTCCGTAATATCAGACTCACATTTAATTATTCTGAAGTTACTGAACAGATCATAAATATACCAATAACTGCAAAACACCTGCACATTGACTATCTGACACTATAAAAATGAACTATTTCAGAGTAGTTTCTGAATTTAGACAGAAGTTTTTAGTGCCCACCTGTCTTGCACCTTGCCCAGGGGCCCCTAGATGTGCCCGATCAGATGAAAACAGCTGGCTGTTCTTTGCTGGGCCTCCTGTGGTACCTGTCTGTTTGTTTTGGGCAGATCCAAGTGTCAGTTGAGCCTGTTTCTCGGCTCTTATCGCCAGAGCTCGCTGTCTCTGCTCTTCTATCCTCCGCTGCTGCTCAGGAGTCAAACTCACAGACATCACTGCTGTTAGTGATTACAACTGAGCCCTTCCTAACATGTAGAGTAGCAAAACACATACATGTCGTACTTTAAACGATCACATGTGTGCATATATCGAAGCGTTGTGTAGCACAGAAGCTATAAATTCGCCTGAGATCTTCGTTGTTTACAGTATTTTGAGCAGCCGGTCGCTTTTAAAAACTGTCAAAGTCCACGATAGAGGGTTTAACAGTCGAAACAAGTTATTTAATTCAAATACGACTGTTCTGAAGTTTCAATTTTGCTACTTGACTAATCTAACAAATGCGTGAAAATCTGATTGTCATCGGTGTAGACATAAACTTTACCATCTAACGTTACTTCAAACGACGCGGTGAGGAGGATATGACGCCACGGCGTAACGTCGCGCTGCTAGACACAATGTGATGGACGCTAACGTTCTCCAATGGGGAGGCTAGATGTGATAGATGGGCGGGACTAAGGGTCAACAAGCTTATTTCGATTTCTAAATCGTGCCATTATTGGTAAATGCGCTTTGCAATAAAAAGAAAGTGAAGTTGAACTCTTTTGTTACCGGTGCTTAGAAAAACATAGGTTAGATTTTACAGGATAAGTTACACTGAGGTAGTTGTCACGCTTTCTTCATGAAACCTATACTTTTTAAGTTTTGTTTTTATGGTTTTACAAATTATATTTAAAAAGTATATTTTTTAAGTAAACATTTGTATATACAAAGGTACAAATGAATGGATGGATGGATGGATAGATAGATGGAAAAAATTAATAAATGGATGGATGGAGGATGGAGGGATAGATGGATAAATAGATGGATGGATGGATGGATAAATGAATGAATCAGAATCAGAACAGCTTTATTGCCAAGTATGCTTACGGATACAAGTATAAATAAATTGTATATTGTATAATAAATTGTATACAGTTGCACTACAGATGAATAGAATAGAATAGAATAGAGTAGAATTGAATAGAATTAGATGTCGGGATGTACTGAGATGTAGGTGGTAAATAAATATAAGGATATTGCACATATTTTTATTGCACAATGGGGGGGGGGCTGGAACATTTTAATGTATGTATAAATGCACGGAGAACGGAAGGATAGATGGATAAATGGATGGATAGATAAATAAGTGGATGGAGAATGGATAGATGGATGGATGGACAGATGAAGGATGGATGATAAATGGATTGATGGACAGATGCACAGATAGATAGATGCATGGATGGATGGAGAGATGGAGGATGGATGGATGGAGAGATGGATAGATGGATAAATAGACAAATGGATGGATGGACATATGAAGGATGGATGGATGGGTAAATGGATAGATGGACGGATTCAGATAGACAGATAGATAGATAGATGCATGCATGAATGGATGGATGGATAGATAGATGGAAAAAATTAATAAATGGATGGATGGAGGATGGAGGGATAGATGGATAAATAGATGGATGGATGGATGGATGGATGGATAAATGAATGAATCAAAAATCAGAACAGCTTTATTGCCAAGTATGCTTACACATACAAGGAATTTGTTTTGGTGTCACAGGCTTCCAGTGCACAGAGACAACAACAACAACACAGAGAAAATAAAATACACTGAGAATAAAAAATATACATATGTAAATATAAATGCACAAAAATTGCAATATAAGATTTAAGAAAAGAAATAAATTGTATACAGTTGTGCTACAGATGAATAGAATAGAATAGAGTAGAATAGAATAGAATAGAATAGAGTAGAATAGAATAGAATAGAGTAGAATAGAATAGAATGAGATGTCTGGATGTACTGAGATGTAGGTGGTAACAAATAAATATAAGGTTATTGCACATATTTTTATTGCACAATGGGGGGGGGGGTCTGGAACATTTAAATGTATGTATAAATGCACGGAGAACGGAAGGATAGATGGATAAATGGATGTAAATGGATGGATGGATAAATGAGTGGATGGAGAATGGATAGATGGATGGATGGACAGATGAAGGACGGATGATAAATGGATTGATGGACAGATGCACAGATAGATGCATGAATAGATGGAGAGATGGATAGATGGATAAATAGACAAATGGATGGATGGACAGATGAAGGATGGATGGATGCATAAATGGATAGATGGACGGATTCAGATAGATAGACAGATAGATAGATAGATGCATGCATGAATGGATGGATGGATAAATGGATGGATGGATGATAGATGAATGGATGGATAATGGATGGATGAATGGACAGATGGATAAATGAGTGGATGGATGAAGGATGGATGATACAAGATAGATGGATAAATGGATGGATGAATATATAGATAAATGGATGGATGGATAGATGAAGGATGGATGGATAAATGGATAGATGGACGGATGCACAGATAGATAGATGCATGAATGAATGGATGGATGGATGGGGATGGATGGATAGGTGGATAAATTAATAAATGGATAAATGGATGATAGATGAATGGATGGATGAATGGATGGATGCATGGATGGATTGATGGATGGATAGGTGGATAAATTAATAAATGGATAAATGGATGGATGGATGGATGGATAAATGGTTGGAAAATAGATGAATGGACAGATGAAGGATGGATATGGATGGATAAATGTATAGATGGATGGATGGATGATAGATGAATGGATGGATGGATGGATAGGTGGGTAAATTAATAAATGGATAAATGATGGATGGATGATAGATGAATGGATGGATGGATGGATAGGTGGATAAATTAATAAATGGATAAATGGATGGATGGATGATAGATGGATGGATGGATGAATGGTTGGAAAATAGATGAATGGACAGATGAAGGATGGATATGGATGGATAAATGTATAGATGGATGGATGATAGATGAATGGATGGATGGATGGGTGGATAAATTAATAAATGGATAAATGATGGATGGATGATAGATGAATGGATGGATGGATGGATAGGTGGATAAATTAATAAATGGATAAATGGATGGATATATGATAGATGAATGGATAGGTGGATAAATTAATAAATGGATAAATGGATGGATGGATGATAGATGTTACGGTGGGTTGCTGCGTGCTGGATGGAACGAGACGAGAGACGAGATAACAAGCAACAATATATTTAATATAAACTTCTGGTAGCATAAGCTGGAACAGGCAGGAACACAGAGCGATAATCCACACACGTAGAACATACAAACGTTACATTAAAGGCCGACAGCAAACTCAAGAAAAGGGCAGACTTATAAAGGGTGACTAATAATGAAATACAGGTGACGGGGATAACAGAATAACGAGGGCAAAACCAAAGCAGACAGGATGACAGGGGGAGACACTGGGAGAAACCAAATACACACAGACAGAACTGTAACATTACGCCCCCCTCTGAATAGGCGCGTCCTCGCGCCGTAGAAAACAAAACAAAACAAAACAGACTAGGAGGCGAAAAAACAGAAAAACCAGAGTCCATGGGGGAGGGAGGGCGGGCGCCCTGGAGGCTGATACGGGAGAGGAACATAGTAGCTAGGGAAAGCCTCCAGGGCAGATCAGGGAGCTCAGGAGGCCATGGCTGGACAGTTCAGGGGGCCATGGTGGATCAGGGAGTTCAGGAGGCCATGGCCGGGCAGATAGTCCAGGAGGCCATGGTGGATCTGGGGGCTCAGGAGGCCATGGCGGGTCTGGGGGCTCAGGAGGCCATGGCCGGGTAAACAGTTCAGGTGGCCATGGCGGGTCTGGGGGCTCAGGAGGCCATGGCCGGGTAAACAGTTCAGGTGGCCGAACAGGGGAGTAGCCCCCCCCCAAAATTTTCTTGGGGGAATTTACAGTACTGCCAGCCCTAGGGAGCGCTGGATGAGGTGCTGGCTCGGGCGGGCGCGCTGAAGGAGGAGCCGACTCAGGAGGGCGAGCTGGGCAGAGCTCCGGCTCTGGAAGGCGAGCTGGGCAGAGCTCCGGCTCTGGAGGGCGAGCTGGGCAGAGCTCCGGCTCTGGAGGGCGAGCTGGGCAGAGCTCCGGCTCTGGAGGGCGAGCTGGGCAGAGCTCCGGCTCTGGAGGGCGAGCTGGACTTTGTCTTGGCTTATAAGGAGCACCAGGAACTTGACTTGACTCAGGAGATGTAGCCGTGACGTGACTTGACTCAGCTGTGACGTGACTTGACTCAGCCGTGACGTGACTTGACTCAGCCGTGACGTGACTTGACTCAGGAACCACAGCGTTTATGAGACTTGACTCAGGAACGCCCGCAACAACTTGGCTTGACTCATGGGGAACCGCTGTGACTTTACTTGATTCAGGAACGACAGCTTTGGCTTGACTTGATTCAGCCGCTTGACTTGACTCAGTAGCTGCAGCTGCAACTTGACTTGACTCGGGGAACACTGCTACAACTTGACTTGACTCAGGAACTATAGCCGTGGCTTGACTTGGCTCAGGAAGGCTGGGCGGAACCAGCGGAGGCTCAGGAAGGCTGGGCGGAACCAGCGGAGGCTCAGGAAGGCTGGGCGGAACCAGCGGAGGCTCAGGAAGGCTGGGCGGAACCAGCGGAGGCTCAGGAAGGCTGGGCGGAACCAGCGGAGGCTCAGGAAGGCTGGACGGAACCAGCGGAGGCTCAGGAGAATCAGGGGAGATAATAGGAGCCGTGAACTCCAGTGGGATTGCCCTGTCCATAATGTTCATTCCAGCTATCATGATTGGGGACTCAGGCTTGGCGGCCATCTTGGCTGGGGACTCAGGCTTGGCGGCCCTCTTGGCCGGGGACTCAGGAACGGAGGCCCTCTTGGCCGGGGACTCAGGAACGGAGGCCATCTTGGGTGCAGACTCTGGTGTGGCGGCCATCTTGCGTATCTTGTCACTCCATCTCACCAGATGGTAAACGCTTAAAAACTCCTCCACATATTCCTCCAGCGAACGCTCACCTTGTTGCAGGTCCAGGAGGAGGTCATCAGCCCAGGTCATCCTCTGTTTATGGTCGGTCTTTCTGTTACGGTGGGTTGCTGCGTGCTGGATGGAACGAGACGAGAGACGAGATAACAAGCAACAATATATTTAATATAAACTTCTGGTAGCATAAGCTGGAACAGGCAGGAACACAGAGCGATAATCCACACACGTAGAACATACAAACGTTACATTAAAGACCGACAGCAAACTCAAGAAAAGGGCAGACTTATAAAGGGTGACTAATAATGAAATACAGGTGACGGGGATAACAGAATAACGAGGGCAAAACCAAAGCAGACAGGATGACAGGGGGAGACACTGGGAGAAACCAAATACACACAGACAGAACTGTAACAATAGATGAATGGATGGATGGATGGATGGAAAAATAGATGAATGGACGGATGAAGGATGGATATGGATGGATAAATGTATAGATGGATGGATGATAGATGAATGGATGGATGGATGGATGGATGGATAGGTGGATAAATTAATAAATGGATAAATGGATGGATAGATGATAGATGAATGGATAGGTGGATAAATTAATAAATGGATAAATGGATGGATGGATGATAGATGGATGGATGGATGGATGGATGGAAAAATAGATGAATGGAAGGATGAAGGATGGATATGGATGGATAAATGGATAGCTGGGTGGATGTACGGCTGAATGGATGGATGGACAGATAGATTGATAGATGGAGAAATAAATAAATAAATAAATAACAGAAGAGACACTTTGCACCAGATTTAGCTACTTAGAAAGGCAGATGAAGACATAAAATATTTTACTTTTTTAATACCAATGTCACAATTTTATATTTGGTAAATGATTTTTAATATAAACTTTATTGGCAAATGACACCCCTCTAAACACACAAAACACTATTATACAATATAAAGCAGTTAATAATAGCAATTATGTGCACACATTTTAAAAATAACACTCTAAAAATAAAATATATATAACTACAACTTTGTAATATTTGAAAACGGATAAGGTGTATTTTTCATGTGTTATTAATACTAATAATGCATTTTTGATTGTAGCCAATTAATAAGTGTCTGACATAAATCAACCATATAATGTATTATGTTATTATAATTTATTTATTTATTTAGATATACCTAAATTTCACTAGCAAATGATACCGTTGGGTGAGTTTTTAAAAACCCCAAAACACAATGCTGTTATGTATAATGCGATTTAATAATGTCATGTATGGACACAAATATATTGAGCGACCTCGTGCAACTTTATCACCTTTATTTCCATCCTGCTCATTTTCTTGTCACTGTGCAAATAATTGAAGTTCACACCATACTGATAAGCAACTTCAATCTCAGGGTCAGCACCATCATGTCTCTCTCACTCACTCACTCACTCACTCACTCTCTCTCTTTCCCGCATCACTCCGCGTGTGTGACGTGTGTTCGTGCGCTGTCCCGGGAATCACAGTGCTGAAACCGCCGCATCAGCCACCCGGAGCCACTCCGACACCGTCCAGCGGAACCTAAACTCGCGGCGTGATCGGATTACACATCCCCGATGAATTGTCCCGAGGAATCGCGCGAAGGCAACGCGAAAAACTGCAGCAGAATAACATTTGCTCGCGAAGCGACCGAAGACATGCGGCGTCCGCACGAAGAAGCATCACCTGCAGAAGCGCGGAGGTATCGCTTTAACCTTTAGGTGCAGATACCTGAACGCGGACCTGAATGATTTCACACCACTGAGGGATGCTGCTTTAACACATGTGGCATGCGACTTTGAAGCTTTACTTTGCAGGAGGACATACAGACCCCAAACCCGAAGGAATGAATCGATCTTATGGCTTCTGACACCTGTTTACTGCCTTTTCGTCATTTTTTATCTAATTCAGGATGCAATATAGAGGTGCACTTAAATATTTCACAACAGCATCTTTGGTTCTAAATTTAACTTGCAATCAATTTTAAGCTAAATTCCAAAAGTGCGATGAACTTAATGCAGGTTGCGACTTTTGTTGCGGAATACCATGGCTTGCATGCATTCGCTTTTCACAGCCTAAACTAACAGGGAGTCCAGAAACGCGCACTAATTGATCCCGCCCGGACAGTCTCGATTCCTCCCGTTCTTGGATGCTTCGCGGTCACGGCATGCTGAAGAGCCGCTGTTGCGTTCTCTTCAGTGACCTCAAGGTGTTTCTGCTCGGGCCACAGGCTCCTACAAACCCCATGAGCGGACAAACAGCCAGAATCAGCCCGTATGCCTCGGATAACAACAATACCTTACGAGCCCACCGGCTCCGGCACTGGAGTACCCCGTCCACAGAGGACGCTGTCGGGCCGGAGGCGGCTGCGGACGGATCCGGGTGGACGGACGCCGCGGCGGATGAGTTCCCCAAGGACCGGAGGGATGACAGGTTCTCCTTCATCAGCTATGCAGAAGGAACCCCGGTGTGCAGGATATGCTTCCAGGGGCCGGAACAGGTAGAAACCAACCCTACAGTTCAATAAAGCAAACAAATGTACATGATAAATCATTTAACCACATACTAAAAAGTTTTGATTTGGTTCCATGAAACTTATTTATGTGTTAAATACACAATTATATTAAGTGAGGGAGCAACTATACATCTACTCATGTTCGTTTCACTACTAATTACCTTAATGTCAGAGCAGGCGCGTCATTTGTAACGTAAATGTGCGAGACTTCCGGTATCACTTGCGGTCAGTTATTTTTCAGTACAAAAACAGTATTTTATGCTGCTTGATATGGCAAAATGTTGTTTCTTATCACAATATATTTAATTTATTGTCATGCTCATAAACACATGATCATTTACTACGCTTCTTCTAACGATGAATTAATCGAAAGTCTAGATTTACAGAAAAAAAGCTTACTTCCGCTTTGCAAAATGGTGGATATAACCATGAAAATAAAATAAACAGTCATTTTCCAGTGGCTATCTGGTACAGCAGGTTTAAATTTTTGTGCAAAATTATAAACTACGGAAAACATTTTATTGTGCAAAAATGTTAAAGTTTTTATAAGGTTTAAATAAAGATTAGTGTTCATTTTACAAAAATAGGCTACTATTTTAGCCTTTCCACTTCAAAATGTCATGTTTAATTTAATGTGGTACTTTGCATTTCTTTGTAAATATTTGTGAAATTTACTAGTAATCTTGTGAGTGAAAATTGTGTCCCTGGACCACAAAACCAGTTATAATGGTAATGTTTTAATAAAAATAAGCTTTCCATTGATGTATGGTTTTTAGGACAGGACAATATTTGACCGAGATACAACTATTTGAAAATCTGGAATCTGAGGGTGCAAAAAATCTAAATATTGAGGAAATCACCTCTAAAGTTGTCCAAATGAAGTTCTTAGCAATGCATATTACTAAACAAAAATTAAGTTTTGATATATTTATGGCAGGAAATTTACAAAATATCTTCATGGAACATGATAGCCTGATGATTTTGGCATAAAGAAAAATCTGTAATTTTGACCCATACAATGTATTGTTGACTATTGCTACAAATATACCCATGCTACATATGGCTGGTTTTGTGGTCCAGGGTTTTTTGATCTAAAACTTAGGATTGCACAATCAAACCCTTTGAAAAGAAAAGAACCGTCCTACTGTCTTTAATTTATAATGGACCAAAACATGAACATAAAAAACAAAAAAATGGCATGTGAACAAGGGTCAGCTTAGTTACAGCAGACACTCAGTGATTAATTACCAGCAATAAACTATTTAAAGTCCATATACACCGCCATTTGTTGCCTGGGCCTACTTAATTAAATATTCATGAGCTAGAGCCAATGGCCACTCCCCCAAGCACAATGCACAGATAACTTCAGATAAAACTTCTTAGTTTTTATGCTGTACTTTAGTGGTTTGACATAATGGTGTATATGAAAGCACATTATTATTTATTAAAATGAAAAACATTTAAAATTAATCAAAGCAATTTACATAAAACATATATTCAAGATTCAAAATGTTCAAGATAAGAATATTCACAATAGGCCAAATGATCAAACTTTAACGCTAGTGCAAGTTTTAAACAGGATTCTCATACTTTTGACCAAATGAATTTCAGTAACACGTTTCAGTGATTTATTATTTTTATATTCAATTAATTTAATAGCTGAGCATAACTAAAAAAACCTCTTATTCACCAGACGGTATGTTTATGATTTTTCAAAGATTTTAATAATGTCTATGAGTCCTGTTTAAATTAACCTCATGATTTTAAGGTCACGTCCCTGCAAATGGCAACGGAGTATTTACTTTTCTTAATGCGCCTTGTTTTAGTAGGAAAACTGTAGCTCAGAGCAGGCCTCATAAATTATTCATGATGATATGCAAATCGTTTCCACTTCAAAAACCTCTGCACCGTCTTCACCCAAAGGGAAGGTGATTCACCAGAATTTACAACAGAACGACATTTATTTCACACTTGTTTCACTGATACATTTGAGCTCGTGCCAAGTCAGAGTAAATGAAAAACTGGAGTGGAATGAGTGTTACCGCACACAAACTCCCATGTTACCTGAGATGATCCTCACCTGTATTGAAAGAAGGAAACCTGAGGCGAGTCGACAGAGAGGAATCGGCTTTCCTCCTCAGAGGGTTATAAGCAAAGAGCAAACACCTTTGAACACTAGTTACAGACGAGACCGGGGCTAGTTGTCACACAACTATAAGATTTTTCAAAGTTGTAAATAAAACAAAGATTATTAAAGTACGTTTTACAAGAAAATACTACTTCAGACTTTTTGCTTGCTATTTCTTTGTGCTTATATGTGACACTGGACCACAAAACCAGTCTTAAGTAGCACGGGTATATTTGTAGCAATAGCCAAAAATACATTGATTTGTTTAAAATTGTCAATTTTTCTTTTATGCCAAAAATCATTAGGCTATTAAGTAAAGATCATGTTCCATGAAGACATGTTGTACATTTCCTACCGTAAATATATCAAAACTTAATTTTTTATTATTAATATGCATTGCTAAGAACTTCATTTGGACAACTTTAAAGGTGATTTTCTCAATATTTAGATTTGTTTGCACCCTCAGATTCCAGATTTTCAAATAGTTGCATCTTGGCCAAATATTGTCCTGTCCTAACAAATGGATCAATGGAAAGCTTTCAGAAGATGTATAAATCTCAATTTCAAAAAAATGCACCCTTAAGACTGGTTTTGTGGTCCAGGGTCACATATGTAAAATGTACTAGCAATTTTACAATTTGTTATGTAGAAATACCTTAAATTTAATTTAAAAAATCAGTTATTTAATTCAGTTTATTAAATTTTAATATCAGTTGACCCAAACAATGATTTGATATTTTGTGCATACACTCAAATGAACAATTTTCGCTCAGAAATTGCTATTAAATAAAAAAACCCCAGCAAGTAACAGTTTTTAGATAAAAAGCCTGAAATAGTATTTAATTTTTTTTTTAACATACTCCAATTATTTTTCTATTATTTACAACTTTGAAAAATCATTTTACAGTGTGCACGGGAAAAAAAGGCGGGAACAATTTTCATTTAGAAAATGGTAGTAAATTTCTCTAATAATTACAAATAAAAGCATGCAACATTGAATAAAACATGAACTGTTAAAGTAGGAAAACTCATTTTTTAAAGTATACCTCTTGTGTTTTTGCTTTGTGTTTGTAATTGTTTAAAATTGGCTTTCTGAAGTCATGTTTCCACCATAGTGGGGCAAGTTGTCACGACGGAAACAAGCGATTAGAAGCTTATTTTAAGCTTTTCCCAAAAGGTCAATGTGTGTTAAATGAACTGCATGTCTTTTTCCCTCACAATAACAGTGAAAATGCTCAGCATTCGTGTTTACGGCATTTATGAATCAGAGAAAGTTCCTCTGAGGCACTCAGTGTTTTTATTAAGCGCTCCATAATGACACAATTTGAACTCGGATTTAAACAAACCCATTGTGCTCATGCAATTATAAGATTATTGCCCCAAAGCGAGCAGCGTGATGTCTTTGAGAAGCTCTGCTGTAAGTGTAAAGAGCCGAAAATGTGAGCGCGGGCGAACCCGAGGGAATGATTTCAGACGATTGTTCCAGTTAGACAGTGATCAGATCTTCTCTCTTATTCTTTTTGTGTGCAGAGACGAACCAGAACTGATGTTTTACAGATACTACATGATGGAAAGACGTGTCTAGATGAAGGGCAGCGCTTTGATTTTCTGTCTTTTGTTGCTGTCTGACTGATTCATGCTTGCTTTCTGCTGATTCAGCAGGCTGTAGTTCAATGGCGCTATGAAAACATCCCGTTTAATTGTGTAACCCTGAGTAATAGCACTCGGTAATGTGCTGCTGCATCTTTCAGACGGCTTTGACTGGTGTATTGTTTCAAAATATAATGATTGTTCTTGAAGTGCCATGTCACATTGCATTAACCAGACATCTTTGTCTTTACAAATGCATCTTGACTAGATCTAAAAAGCACAAGGAATCACTTCTGGTTCAGTGCAAGTTCAGTTCTAATGCATTTACAATTTGCTTCAAAAGACTTAAATATCAAACTGTAGGTGTTCATATTTAACTAATGTAGAATTAGTGACCTTGTCTGTGTCAAATATTACCTCAAACCTCAATATCAAATAATTTCTTACTTCCTTTTTTGTCGTTTTCCAGAATATTCCAGTCCAATATTACATCTTAAGAAGCAAAATGAGTCAAGAAGTCTCGTTTTTTGAAATATGTACCAAATAGTTCACCTGAAAATTTACATTTTCAGAATATGTACTCTCACAGGCCATCCAAGCTGTAGATGAGTTTGTTTCTTCATCAGATTTGGAGAAATGTAGCATTCGATCATTTTCTCGCCAATGGATCCTCTGCAGTGAATGGGTGCCGTCAGAATGAGAGTCCAAACAGCTGATAAAAACTTCAAAATAATCCACAAGTAATCCACGTCACTTCAGCCCATCAGTTAACATCTTGAGAAGACAACCGCTGCGTGTTTGTAAGAAACAAATCCATCAAGACATTTTTCATTTTTGAATCAGGAGAGAAATATGCAAAGATGAAACAGTTTAAGAAATAAAAACAGGACAAAACAGCTCTAAACAAATATGTGTGTGAATTCTAATGTAAGAGACAACAGAAGATGGACTTTTTCACTGGAAGAAGTGTTATTATGGATTATGGACTCTTTGTCCAGAAACAACGGTTTGAAGTTAAAAATGCCTTAATGATGGATTTTTTTGTTACAAACATGCAGCTTTTGTCTTTCCAAGACATTAATCGATAGACTGGAGTGGTGTGGATTATTTGTGGATTATTGCAATGTTTTAATCAGCTGTTTGGACTCTCATTCTGACGGCACCCATTCACTTCACTGGATCCATTGGTAAGCAAATGATGTTAAATTTCTCCAAATCTGTTTGATGAAGAAACAAACTCATCTATATATTTAGGTGGGGTAAATGTCAAATTTGGGGTGAATTTATTTCTTTAAGTGAGTTTAGACTGAAAAAAAAAAAAAAGAAAAATGATCTGCCAGTGGAGTCATAAAAATACATGTTTTGTTAGTTTGCAGCAAGAACTCATTTAGTTTGGCTATATTTTTTTAAGAAAACAAAACTCAATATCATAAGCAAGTTTGTTCTAAGTTAAAGTATCTTAAGTTAAGAATGTTAAGATATTTGTACTTGAACAAGACAAACATACTGAAGAAGAAAATCATTTTTTGCAGTGTAAAGCTAGTAGCGTTTACAATATGCATGAGGATAGAGACTGTTTACATTTAGCAAACCAGTGAGGTCTATAATACCTGGAGAGAGCAATCCGTTACCATTCATATTTTGTAGTTTGCTGGCCGGCATATGATCCCTCAAAAGTGTGCAACCTGCTGATGCCTTTTTGATGTAGTTTCAGCATCTAGAAACAATGCAGATACTTTATATGTCAAAATAAATACAGGGTTTTACTTAATAATTGATGTACAAAATACATTCCCGGCTTTTTTAAACCCTCTGGAGAACTAGCTCTGTGCATTACTGTAACGGTGAACATTGCTTTTTTAAATCTGGGAACTTGTGTTGAACCCAGAAGATTGCTTTCATTTGTGGTGTTCACTTAGCGAAGCTTCTCTGCTGTTTCACCTCAGCTTTGCAGACCTGCAGAGACACAGATTCAGACAAGAGAGATGTACAGTCACAGAATCAATCTGCTGCTGAGATCCCTGTAGTATTACGTGCCTCAAACACACTTTTACTCCAGAGAGCCTCAGCTTGAGCATCTGTGCTGCCATTTTAGCAGACAAAGAGATTTATGAGGCAGCCATGAAAGAGTTTAGCTGAGAGTTTCAGAAGCAGACAAACAAGCAAGAGTGTTTTCCCCTCATTTAAAACAATAAACAATTGTTGCAGTATATGAAATATTACAGAAACAGCTATGTAGATACAGTCACGGTCTTAAATTAAAAAAAGTTTGTCCAAAATTGAACATTTCCTGTAACGTTCTCACCCTCAGGCAAGATGTAGATAAGTTTGTTTCTTCATCAGATTTGGAGAAATGTAGCATTCCATCACTTGCTCACCAATGGATGTGGATGGGTGCCGTCAGAATGAGAGTCCAAACAGCTGATTAAAACATCACAATAATCCACACCACTCCAGTCCATCAATTAACATCTTGAAAAGCTGTGTGTTTGTAAGAAACAAATCCATCATTCCCATTTCTTTGTGCTTACATGTGAGCCTAAACCACAAAACCAGCCATAAGTAGCACGGGTATATTTGTAGCAATAGCCAAAAATACATTGTATGGGTCAAAATTGTAATTTTTTATGCCAAAAATCATTAGGATATTAAGTAAAGATCATGTTCCATGAAGATAATTTGTAAATTTTCTACCATAAATATATCAAAACCTAATTTTTTATTAGTAATATGCATTGCTAAGAACTTCATTTGGACAACTTTAAAGGTGATTTTCTCAATATTTTGATTTTTTTTTTTTTGCACCCTCAAATTACAGATTTTCAAATAGTTGTATCTCAGCCAAATCAATAGAAAGCTTTCAGAAGATGTATAAATCTCAATTTTAAAAGAATTGACCCTTATGACTGATTTTGTGGTTCACATATGTGAAATGTACTAGCAAATTCACAATTTCTTTAGTGCAGAATATAGCTTAAATTTAATTTTAAAAATCAGTTAATTCAGTTTATTAATTTTAATATTTATTGACCCAAACAATTATTTGATAGTTTGTGCATACACTGAAATGAACAATTTTCACTCAGAAATTGCTATTCAATTTTAAAGAAACGACAACAAGCAAGAGTGTTTCCCCCTCATTTAAAACAATAAACAATTGTTACAGTATATGAAATATTACAGAAACAGCTCTGTAGATACAGTCACGGTCTTAAATTAAATAGTAAAAGTAATAGTTGAAAATTTCCTGTAACATTCTCACCCTCAGGCCATCCAAGATGTAGATAAGTTTGTTTCTTCATCAGATTTGGAGAAATGCAGCATTCTATCACTTGCTCACCAATGGATGTGAATGGGTGCCGTCAGAATGAGAGTCCAAACAGCTGATAAAAACATCACAATGATCCACAAGTAATCCACACCACTCCAGTCCATCAGTTAACATCTTGTGAAGCCAAAAGCTGCGTGTTTGTAAGAAACAAATCCATCATTAAGGTGTTTTAACTTCCATAATCCATTATTGTCCGAATCAGGAGAGAGATCAAGCTCTGTTTACAAGCCAAAACAGCTCTAAACAAATATGTGGGTGAATTTTGATGTGAGAGACAACAGGAGATGGACTTTTTCACTGGAAGAAGCATTATTACGAATTATGGGCACATATTCTGGCCAGAAGCAATGGTTTGAAGTTAAAAACATCTTGATGGATTTGTTTCTTACAAACATGCAGCTTTTGTCTTCTCAAGATGTTAACTGATGGACTGGAGTGGTGTGGATTACTTGTGGATTATTGTGATGTTTTCATCAGCTGTTTGGACTCTCATTCTGACGGCACCCATTCACATCCACTGGTGAGCAAGAGATGGAATGCTACATTTCTCTAAATCTGATGAAGAAACAAACTAATCTTTATCTAGCAAACTATTCCTTTAAGCCACTAAAATAAAAATACAAGGACCAAAATCGAATTTTTGTCATTTTAGACCATGCACAGAGTCGATTGATGAAATAAAGAGCTTCAGCTTCAACATGAAGACAAACGGCCAGCACAGCTCTTCAGGATGCCTTTATGGGCACGCCGGATAAGGACGCATTATTTTGCATGCAGTAATCCTGTGGAGGCACGGCTCTGTGCATTCACAATAACACAGGTCTACACTCCACTTCTCTGCCACATTACATTCACATCACACTGAATGGAGGCCCAAATACTCAATGTCCCTCCAGCAAGCCAATGATGGAAAATGCTATTTCCGAACGGCTTAAGGCTGCGCTTATGTGCCGCCTTTTGTTGTTCGGTACATTCGTGCATCATTAAGAGTCAAAGGCAGCCCCTTTCCTGGCATATATTTTGTTATTTACGACAGATTCAATTCATTTTGCCTCTTTAGAGCAGCAGGAATGTTGCTGAAAAGTGGAAGTGGTTTGTAAACCAGAGTGCCGGGCTTTCAAAAGGGCCTTAGATGGCATGTAATAAGTATAAATGTGAGGGACACACACATATTTAAGTACAATATTATTAGTTCAGGTTTCTTGTTGGTGTTACATCGAAGTTTCCTTTCATCTCATGAAAACCTGGATTTATCTGGTCTAGATGGTATGGAAAACTAGATTTTTAGACACTTGCATGTGGAAAAGTTGTTGTTTGGCAGCTTGTTTAGCTAGCATGAACTCAGGACATCAAATCACATCTAATCCTGATGTTTTAATTCACATAGAACCAAATAAGGAATCAGTCTGACACATTTAGTAAAATGACCTACTTACCATTAATCTGAAAAGTAGGTCTGATATGGATATCTCCATATGGATTACTGCACTCGGCACTTTCTGTGAACAGAGTACAAATGATCAGTGCAAGAACGAGCTTAACCTTCAAATGTTCAACATCAACCTCAAGAGGTCAAACTACAGTAAATAGGACTTGAAGACTTTAAGTTTGTTGTTTTTACAACCTTGCTGCCAGTTTGGGGTGTCAGTCGATTGTTATTGATACATGCATATTTTTGTACATATATATAATTAAATACATTAATTAAGTACATATAGTAAAACAATGTTTTTGAAAGTCAGAAGTTTTTGGACAGTAAGATTTTTATTTTTAAAGAAGTCTTTTCGGCTCCCGAAGTCTGCATTTATTTGATTCAAAGTACCGCAAAAACAGTACAATTCTGAAATATTTGTACTATTTAAAATAACTGTTTTCTATTTGAATATGTTTTAAAATGTAATTTATTCCTGTCATTTCAAAGCTGAATTTTTAGCATCATTACTCCAGTCACATGATCTTTCAGAAATCACTCTAATATTCTGATTTGCTGCTCAAAAAACATTTATTATTATTATTACGTTGAAAACAGCTGAGTAGAATTTTTTCAGGTTTCTTTGATGAATAGAAAGTTCAGAAGAACAGCATTTATCTGAAATAGAAATCCTTTGTAACATTATACTTGTCTTTATCGTCACTTTTGATCAACTTAAAGCATCCTTGCTAAATAAAACTATTCATTTCTATTATTTCTTTCTCCAAAAAATTATAGTTGACTCCAAGTTTTTGAACTGTATAGTGAAAAAATGTACTAAATTTTTAAAATATTGATAATGTTTCTTGAACAGCAAATCAGCATATTAGAATAATTTCTGAAAGATCATGTGACACTGAAGACTGGAGTAATGATGCTGAAAATTCAGCTTTGAAATCACAGGAATAAATTACAATTTAAAATTTATTCAAATAGACAGCAGTTATTTTAATTAGTAAAAATATTTTAAAATTGTACTATTTTTGCTGTACTTTGGATCAAATAAATGCAGGCTTGGTGTGAATAAGAGACTTCTTTAAAAATTATTAAAAACTTTTGACTGGTACAAATAATATATATTTTTTAAATAAATAAATAAGGTAAATCAACATATAAAATTATAAAATGACTTCATGAAAATTAATGGGACACCAGTCTGTGGAAAGTCCAGAAAAGTTTAAACTTAACTTTCTAGCCTACATTTTAACGCTCATGTTGATTTTACAGTTGTTTTTATGATGTGTCTTAACCTGCCTTTAAATAGACATAAAAACTGAGTTTTTATCAAACGCCCTACAGCGTGTCGCATTGCTGACATGAGTGGACATTTTTAATCACGCCAGCTAATTTAATTTAAAGAGTGTCAATCAGTGACACGGTTTCTTCCTTTCGTTGAAGTCTAGCTGAGAATCCCCCTCGAGTCTCCCTCCGCCCGGCACCGTCTCAGATGTTTATTTATTTCTGAGTCATACTTATTCATAATTCAGAGCGGCACACGACTGACACAGATTTACAGGGGAGTTACAATCTGACTAAGGTACTTTGGGTTCTGCAGACCTGTGCCGCACGCTTTTTCACACCCTTCAGGCTAAATGGCTGTTATTAGACCCGACAACCTTTCTGACGTGACGACATTTTTATTCTTATTTGATCACGCTTTTTAGCTGCTCTCGGATCTGTTTAACACATCTGACCATGTTTAAATACATTTAGTAAATTATATTAAATCTAACGCTGCATAACTCAAATCGAGCATTCTAAGTAGTGCTGTCAAACAGATTAATCCCATTCAAAATAAAAGTTTGTATTTCTTAAATATATACATGCATGTGTGTGTATTTATATATGCAGATAAACATACACAGTTCATACACATTATGTAAAGACTTTTATTTTGGATGCGATTAATCGCGATTAATCAATTTGACAGCACTATTTTTAAATTGTTTTCTTTAATGCTCTGTATATAGTACATTCATATAGTACTCACATACAGTGTACTCATGTAAACAATATAGTATACTATACAATATATACTATTATACAATATAATTCTATAATGTATAAATGTACTCACAACTGTGAGTACTATATGAAAGTACTATATATCGAACTTTAAATTAATAAGATTTCTTTTACTAAAGAAGGGTTGAACTAATTAGAGTTGATGTAGAGCTATAATATATATATATATATATATATATATATATACACACTACCATTCAAAAGTTTGGGGTCAGTACATTTTTATTGTTTCTTTTTTCTTTTTTCTTTTTTTTAAGAAATTAATACTTTTATTCACCAAGGATGTATTAAGTTAATAATTAAAAGTTTATTAAAAGTTAATAATAAATAATTTACATTGTTATAAAATATTTATATTTTGAATAAACACTGTACTTTTTAAACTTGTTATTCATGAAAGAATCCTGAAAAAAAAATTACAGGTTCCAAAAAATATTTGGCAGCACAACTGTTGATATTATCCAACATTGATCATTCTAATAATAAATCCGCATATTAGAATGATTTCCGAAGGATCATGTGACACTTAAGACTGGAGTAACAGCTGATAAAAATTCAGCTTTTCATCACAGGGATAAATTCTATTTTAAAGTATGTTAAAATAAAAAACATTATTTTATATTGTAAAAACATTTTGCAATATTACTGGGGGTTTTTTAATCAAATAAATGCAGCCTTGATGAGCATAACAGACTACTTTAAAGACTATTACAAGTCTTACTGACCCCAAACTTTTGAACGGTATGTATATATATATATATATATATATATATATATAGCATGTATTTATATATGCAGATAAATATACACCGTTCACACACATATTATGTAAAGACTTTTATTTTGGATGCGATTAATCATGATTAATCGATTTGACAGCACTAATTTTAAATTGTTTTTCAATGCTCTGTATATAGTACATTCATATAGTACTCAAATACAGTGTACTCATGCAAACCAACATAATATACAATATATACTATTATACAATACAATTATATAATGTATAAATGTACATACAACTGTGAGTACTACATGAAAGTACTATATATTGAACTTTAAATTACTTTATATATACATAATTTATCACTTCATGGATTCAGTCTTTTTTCCTTTCAATTACCACAGGTTTTGTATTTCTATTTAGAACTGACTGACCGTATTCCTGATTGATCAGAGCAAAAAAAGCATTATTTGTGGATAATTTTAATAATATTCACTTGGAAGCTGAGCTGCATAAACTCAGATCAGTGAGGCCTACGATCAATCAGCCCCAAAAACAAATACAAAACCTGGTCTAATTAAAAGAAAACAAGTTGACGAAAAGATCAAATCCACTATTTGGTAATAATATTGCATAACGAGAAATTTATATGCAATTTTTTGTTGGCTTGTCATTTTTGACACGGAAGACCTGAAGTGCAACAAGGCTGGAAAAATACCAGAAAAGCACAAGAATAATCAAAATTTTTCGGGAGATGAGCAAAGTCAGAAAGTTTTAGTCCAATGTAATAAGAAAATCTAGCAGTTTTGGGAAAAAAGAGGGTTAAAGGAGAAGTCCACTTCCAGAACAACAATTTACAAATAATTTACTCACCCTTTTGTCATCCAGGATGTTCATGTCTTTCTGTCTTCAGTTGTAAAGAAATTATGGTTTTTGAGAATGAGAATTTCAAAATGTAGTTTAAATGCAGCTTCAAAGGCTCTAAACGACCCCAGCCGAGGAAGAATGATCTTATCTAGCGAAACGATCTGTCACTTTTATTTTTTTTTTCGAAAAATAAACATTTGTATACTTTTTAAACACAAAAGCTTATGTAACACAGGCTCTGAGATGCGCGTTCTCGAATGATTCCTTCATTTTGAACGGATCTTTAATGTGACTCAGTAAGAACGAGTCGTCTCTGGGAGCGATCCGTTCAGTCGCGCATGCGCAACATCCTGTTAGGTTCTGTACTGGAATTAGTTCACCTGTTCGAGTCTTTGGGTTTTTCGAGTCATTCGTTCATCTTATGAGGCTGTCACGTGATGAACGAACGACTCAAACCCGAAAACTGTCAGATAAGAGGTGAGGTGAGCTAATCATAGACTAAAGAACCAGGTAAACAATGAATGAATCTTTTCTGTTTCTTATAGCATTATAGTCTTATAATCTTGTTTGTAGTGTGATCAACGTTTGTGTAAGCAGTAGATGTATTAGGGAAGTAATACGTAACATTTTAATTACATTTTGCTAAAATGAACGAAATGACTTGAAAAAAGATTCATTCATTTTGCTGAACGAGACTCAAAGGCCCGAGTCGGTAAAATGATCTGAACTTCCCATCACTACTATGAATCATGTCTAAGTTTATCGTCTGTGTGATCCGGTGTTCTGACAATTTTTGCTACCCTGTCAGATTTTGCTACCTCCCATTAAAACAGATGGTAGCATAATTCGACAGCGAAAAATGCTACCTATCAGATTTTGCTTCCAGCATGATATTAATATTGTGTGAGGCTTTATTAACGTGTACACCTACCCCAACCCTAAACATAACATTACAGTATGAAAAACACAGTGCTGGTAGCACAATCTGACAGGTAGCATTATTTGTTAAAACACCGGCTCAAAAAGGTAGAGTATGGCGAAAAAACTCGTTGCAGCTTTTTGTTTGTAAACAGCGTTTAACTTACTTGCACTTTGTTAATCTTTGCATGTTCGCTTTGTAAACACTGGGTCTGTAGTTTTGCGTGACCTTTCGACCTGATTCAATAGTACGTAGCATCGTGAATGTGCATCTCAGAGCCTGTGCTACACGAGCACGACTTTTGTGCTTATTTTTCGAAAAAAATGACCTGAACATGAACATCTTGGATGACAAGGGGGTGAGTAAATTATTTGTAAATTGTTGTTTTGGACGTGGACTTCTCCTTTAAATGTTTTAGTGAACCTACCTTTACTGACACCACTTCATTATCTACTTCAATTCACTTCTGTTCACATTGCATGCATGTATTGAACGTTTGGTTGTCACTACCTTGAACAGGAGTGAAATGGACGGCATTAAACTCTTTATCCGCAGTGTGGCTCTCGGTGGAGTAAGTGAAACAGATTGTCACAGTTGTAATGGCCGTCTGATTTGTGCTGCTCGCTCGCTGCCCTGAGAACACGGAGGTGGATTAGGCTGCAGGTTTGGACGTGCTCCCCGTCTCCTCCTGTGCCGCCCTCCTCCCATTGGCTGTTCCTGCTCTCCTCATACTGTCCGGCCAACTCGCTCCCACTAAGTCCATCTGCAGACAGGCCTGTGTCTGTACCAACACTCCCTTTCTATTTCCTCTCGACGCTGTGACGGAGGTAGCGCTCCTCTTGGCTGAAGAAGCATCGGGGTCGTGCTTATGTAATACTCACGTTAAGTTGAGCTCGAGGCGGCTTTTACTGTGAGCTCCACTCTTTGGCAGAATGAACACGGATGAGATTTCTTGAGTATTTCGACAGTTTAACCCAGGCAGCAGTGAGACTAATGGAGAATTTGAGGTCTTCTCAGATGTTTCCCCTGAGGAAAAAAACAGACATCTCACATTATTCCTTCAGAGATCTCAAAAATGTCTCAAACTGTGTTCAGATTTGAAAAGTTTGCAATCAAAAGTTAGAAATCTCAATTTAAACTCAAATATGTCTCATCAGTGTATTCGAAGATCAAATAATCTGAGCTGCTACCCACTATATGCTATTTTTTCCAACTTTATTGGAAACAAAGTTAATACTTTAATGAAACAGTCAGTTGTCTCAATATAAGCTCAAACATTTCTCATCAAATGTTGATATCCACATTCAGTGAGAGGTACTGGCTCATTTATGGCTCACAAATTCCTGAGATGAAGGTAATACTTTATTGAAACTAGTCTGAGAACTTCATTAAATCTTTTGAGCTATAAAAGAGCAACCAATGAGCAAGAAAATAATCAGAAATGAGATCTATCTCAACTGTTTAGCAATGTGATTAATAGAGAACAAAATGAGTCTGTTGCTTCACAGTTGTTTCTTTTGTAGAAAAAGACCCCATTAATCTCAACAAACTCAATATTGTCTCAAACAGTGCTCAGATGTGCCACAATACCAAAGTCTGCAATCAAAAGTAAGAAATCTCAATATGAACTCAAATGTTTCTCATCAAATCTTCTACGTCTAAGCTTTTCTCCTTAGGTTTAAAGCTTGCTGTGTGCTTAGAAGTTGCTCTTTTACAGCTCAGGAGACATAATGGAGTTCATAATGACATCTCTTTAATATCTCAGCTGTTTCTCCTAGACAGCAATAAGATTAAATATAGAGCAAACTGGGTCTCTTGCATCTCACACATATACTGTCTCAAACAGTGCTTTTTTATGTCCATGGTGTTCTCATAAGTTTTAAATCTCATTATGTGCTCAGAGGTTGCTCATCCATTGCTCAGGAGAGATAATGGAGTTTTCAGACATGTTTTATTCAAGTAAGATGGTATTGCCATTAGCTGTAAAGCTATATAAATAATGGTGACTTGACTAGACTACCAACGTTGTCTCAGATGTTTCTCATAAGAGCAGCATATGAGCACTTACATTTTCTCTGGAAGTGGAGAATTCAAGATAAAACATAGGAGGGAATAATCACAAATGAGAGCTCTTTTATATCTCAACTGTTTCTTCTAGACGGCAATGAGATTAAATGGAGCGCAATCTCAGTCTCCTGCTTCTCAGATGTTTCTCCTGAGGAAAAAGACCCCAGTAATCTCAATGATCTCAATACGATCTCAAACTGTGCTCAGATTTACTACAATACCAAATTCTGCAATCAAAAGTCAGAGATCTCAATATGAACTCATGTATTTCTCATCAGATCTTCGAAGTCCATGCTATTTGCATTCATTTTAAAGCTTATTGTACGCTCAGACGTTGTTCATTCATTGCTCAGGAGACATAATGGAGTTCTCAGTTATGTTTTATTCAAGCATCAACTTTGTCTCAGATGTTTCTCATAAAAGCAACCTGTGATCACTAATATTTCCAAGATTTCAAGATGACACATAGGTGAGAATAATCACAAAGCAGATCTCTTTAATATCTCAACTGCTTCTCTAAGACAGCAATGAGATTAAATAGAGAACAAATTGAGTCCCCTGCTTCTCAGTTGTTTTACATGAGGGAAAAGCCCCAATAATCTCAATGCTGTCTTAAACGGTGCTCATATTTGCCACAATAAAAAGTCTGCAATCAAAAGTCAGAGATCTCAATATGAACTTAAACATTTCTTTCACCATTTCTTTCATTTCTTTTTCCAAATTCTGCAATCAAACGTCAGAGATCTCAATATGAACTCATGTATTTCTCATCAAATCTTCTAAGTCCATGCTATTTGCATTCATTTTAAAGCTTATTGTACGCTCAGACGTTGTTCATTCATTGCTCAGGAGATATAATGGAGTTCTCAGTCATGTTTTATTCAAGTATCAATTCGAATAAATAAGCAACCTATGAGCACTAACAATTCCGAGATGTCGAGGTGACACATAGGTGAGAATAATCACAAAGCAGATCTCTTTAATATCTCATCTGTTTCTCTAAGACAACAATGAGATTAAATGGAGAACAACCGGAGTCTCCTGCTTCTCAGTTGTTTTACATGAGGTAAAACCCTAATAATCTCAATACTGTCTCAAACGGTGCTCAGATTTGCCACAATACCAACGTCTGCAATCAAAAGTCAGAAATCACACTATGAACTCGAATATTTCTAACCAATCCCTTCCAAGTCCATTCTTTTCTCATTAGTTTTAAAGCTTGTTATGTGCTCAGGGGTTGCTCATTTATTGCGCATAATGATGTTCTCAGACATGTTTTATTTAGGAGAAACATTTGAGGTATTAAAGAGATCTCCTTCATCACTTCCAGACGGAAATGTTAATGTGCTTTTATGAGAAACATACAAGACAAAGTTGACACTGTAATAAAAAGTCTATTACATCTCGTGGGCAATGAATGAGCAACCTCTGAGCACACAATGAACTTCAAAACTAATCAGAACAGCATGGATTTGATAAGAACTATTTGAGTTCATATTGAGATCTCTGACTTTTGATTGTAGACTTTGGTATTGTGGCAAATCTGAGCACTGTTTGAGACAGTATTGAGATCATTGCGGTCTTTTTCTTCAGGAGAAACATCTGAGAAGCAGATCTCATTTTTATCTCATTGCTGTCTAGAAACAGCTGAGATATTAATGAGATCTCCTTTATAATTATTCCTGTGTGTCATCTTGAATTCTGCACTCCCTGTGAGAAACATCTAAGATAAAGTTGATTCTTGAATAAAACATGTCTGAAAAATCCATTTCTGAGCAATGAATGAGCAACTTGAGCATGTAAGCTTCAAAACTAATGGCAATACCATGGACTTAAAAGACTTGATAAGAAATATTTGAGTTTATAATGAGATCTCAGACTTTTGATTGCAGAATTTGGTATTGTAGTAAATCTGAGCACCATTTGAAACCGTGTTGAGATCATTGAGGTTACTGGGGTCCTCTTCCCAAGGTGAAGTATCATCTCAAATTCTCAACTTCCAGAGGAAATGTTAGTGTTCATATAGGCTGCTCTTATGAGAAATATCTGAGACAAAATTGGTACCTGACAACAATGAGATTAAATCAAGAGCAAAAAGAGTATCCTGATGTTTTCTTGTTGAGGAAAAAGACCCCAATGATTTCAATACTACCTCAAACAGTGCTCACACTTGCCACAATACCAGAGTTCACAATCAAAAGTCAGAGATATCAATATGAACTCAAATATTTCTCATCAAATCAATCAAAAGTCAGAGATATCAATATGAACTCAAATATTTCTCATCAAATCTTCTAAGTCCATTGTTTTCTCATTAGTTTTAAAGCTAGCTGTGTGCTCAGAGGTTGTTCATTTATTGCTCAGAAGACATAATGGACTTTTTGCACATATTATTCAAATATCAACTTTGTCTCAAATGTTTCTCATAAAAAACAACCTATAAGCACCAACAGCAAGATGTTTTTCATGAGGAAAAAGACCTCATTGATCTCAATACTGTCTCAAACAGTACTCAGAATTTGCCACAAATACTAAAGTCTGCAATCAAAATCTCAATATGAACTCAAAAAGTTCTTATCAAACATTCTAAGTCTGTTTATTCTAATTAGTTTTAAAGCTCTTTGGTTGCTCATTCATTGCTCAGGAGATATGATGGAGTTCTCAGACATGTTTTATTCAAGTATCAACTTTGTCTCTGATGTTTCTCATATAAGCAGCCCATGAGCACTAACATTTCCTCTGGAAGTGAAGAATTCAAGATGATACATAGGAGGGAATAATCACAAAGGAGATCACTTTAAATATCTCAACTGTTTCTCATAGACAGCAATGAGATTAAATTGGGAGCAAACTGAGTCTCTTGATGTTTCTCCTGAGGAAAAAGACCTCAGTGATTTCAGTGATCTCAATACTGTCTCAAACGGCGCTCAGATTTACTACAATACCAAATTCTGCAATCAAAAGTCAGAGATCTCAATACGAACTCAAATGTTTTTCAATCAAGTTTTTTTTTTTTTAAGTCCATGGTATTGGCATTAGTTTTAAAGCTTTTAATGTGCTCAGATGTTGCTCATTTATTGCTCGGGAATGGAGTTTTCAGACATGTTTTATTCACGAAACTTTGTCTCAGATGTTTCTCATAGACAGCAATGAGATAAAAATGAGATCTGCTTCTCAAATGTTTCTCCCAAGAAAAAAGACCCCAATAATCTCAATACTGTCTCAAATGCTGCTCAGATTTGCCACAATACCAAAGTCTGCAATCAGAAGTCAGAGATCTCACTATGAACTCAAAAATTTCTAAGCAATCTTCTAAGTCAATTGTTTTCTCATTAGTTTCAAAGCTTGTTATGTGCTCAGAGGTTGCTCATTCATTGCTCAGAAGACATAATGAAGTTTTCAGACATGTTTTATTCAAGTAACTTTTAACTAACATTTCCTCTGAAAGTAGAGAATTTGAAATGAAACATAGGAGGGAATAATCACAAAGTTTTTCTCTTTAATATCTCGACTGTTTCTCCTAGACAGCAATGAGATTAAATTGAGAGCATACTGAGTATCCCAATGTTTCTGTTGAGGAAAAAGCCCCCAGTGATCTCAATATTGTCTTAACCAGTGCTCAGATTTGCCACAATACCAGAGCCTGCAATCAAAAGTCATAGATCTCAATATGTTCTCAATATTTTCTCTAGACAGCAATGAGATTAAACAAAGAGCAAACTGAGTATCCTGATGTTTCTTTGGAGATAAAAGATCCTAGTAATCTCAATAATCTCAAACGGTGCTCAGATTTGCCACAAATACCAAAGCCTGCAATCAAAAGTCAGAGATCTCAATATAAACTCAAATAGTTCTTATCAAATCCATGCATTCTCATTAGTTTTAAAGCTCATTGTGTGCTTAGATGTTGCTCATTCATTGCTCAGGAGACATATTGACGTTTTCAGACAAGTGTTGATTTGCATTTCTTCTAAATAAGTTTTAAAGTTGATAAATGAAACCTTACACACAACATCCAGAGCATTAATGCGCCAGTTTAACCTCAGCTGATCTGATCTCTGTTTTTGGGTTCTGACATGAGAAACGGTTTTGAAACATTTAACTCACGCTCTGTTTATACAGCGGAGAGATACGAGAGGGCACGTTGTGTGTGCGAGTGTCGATGTCTCTCAGCGTGGCGCTAGCGTTAGTGCTCGCGCGTTTGCTCGAAGGTGAGCGCTCACACTGCGCCGCACCTGTTCCTGTGTCTGCTTCTCAGTTACGCTTCACAGACAAGACAGTCAGGACGTCTACATCCATCCGCATTCGATTAACGTTGTCATCTACATGCAGCAGAGCAGAATATTACACACACATAACTCACTACAACACAGTCCAGTAGTAAATATACTACACCAGACACACACCAGAGGCTCTGCTCCAAAACATAGTGAGCTGCCTACTGACAAAAAACAGATTCAACCAGTCTAAATTAGTTTGCCGTGGGTGTGTTGCTTAACTAATGCCAGAATACTCTAATAATCACACATACAGACAGCATGCATTAATATTGAGTAGAATGTTAAAATTGTGTAGTACTATGGTAGAAAATTATTTATTTAGTTTATGAACTAAAAATAAATAAATAAATAAATAAAAAATTATTATTAATGATAAAATTCATATAACAATAACATTAAAATGTAAATTTGGGAAAGAATAAGACAGAATGTAATTATTTATATTTTAATTAAATTAATTCAAATTAAAATAAATAATTCAGTTTAAAAAATCAAAAGTACATTATTTGAGTAAGCAGCAGTTTACTGTATATAGTGCACTTAAAAAGTCACTCTGAATGAATGTTGGGGTTTAGTTCTCTTTCTCTATTTAAAATTCATACAGTGTCCAGTGGAAGATAAATTATTTGTTCTGCAATTGTCAGTTCACACACTTCATTTTTCATTATGTCTGAACTGTCAACTGCAGCTTCTGAAAACCAAGATAAAACAATGAATAAGTGCTTGGTATTGGAAAATGTGCAGACCATAAAAGCTTTTTAATAGTATGTTCACAGCAAACAAAAGAAAAAAATAACACGACATTTAACCCTATGAAGCCTACTGTAATTCCTAAGGCGTACATATGATCAAAATTTTGCTGAAAAACCTGTTGCACAAAAACTTGTATTTTTACTTAATAAAAGTACAGGTATTTTTAGTATAACTGTACAAATGTCCACCTTCAGCTTGTGACTCGTGTCTTTTTTTGCTGTGAAAACTTTAATAACTTAAGATGCAAAAATAACTAAGAAAAACACCTACTGAACTGAAGCAACTTACGTTTACTTGATTATCGTTTTTTAGAGAAATCATGTTCAAATGTGAGTTTCAGATATGAACATCAGGCTTTTGAGAAACGTTTATTTGTTCATATCTCCATCATTATTGAATTGCATTGCATAATATGTTTGGATCATTCAAATCTCAACTTACTAAGACATATTATTGGAGATACAGAGTGACGACTGATATTTATATCATTTTATGTAAGTATCTGCTATACTGTCATAAAGATTTCATTGATTTACATCATGCGTTTGAATTTTGTCACTTTTTGTCCATGTAAACATCAGCATCTGCACCAACTTGCATATTTTTGCTCAGTTTGGGCCTCTGCATAAAACTGAGCTATTTTTTCCTCCATATTCTCACTATATCATACTATATGAGCCATAAAAGCCTCATAAAAAGCCACATATGCAAACCTTTTTTTTTTTTTAGTTGTCTAATGGTTCAATAAACTGTTCCATTAAAAAAGCAAAAGATATTTCTGACTATTGCTCCATATGTCTGGCTTTACAGCGTTAATGCTCCCTCATTCCCTCCTCTGTGTGTGAGTCTTTACTGAGTGTCAAATGTCTCCGTATTCTCAATATCACAGCGTGTGTGTGTGTGTGTGTATCTGTGTGTTTCAGGGTGAGCTGTTGAGCCCGTGTCGCTGCAGCGGCTCCGTTCGCAGCACTCATCAACCGTGTCTCATTAAGTGGATCAGTGAAAGAGGCTCATGGACTTGTGAACTCTGTTACTACAAGTATCAGGTGATCGCCATCAGCACCAAGAACCCACTGCAGGTAAAACACGTCAAAACCACGTCACAAATCTAGGCCTGAATTTAATTATTGATAGGAAGAGTTCTGATCCTGAATTTTTCTACGAATTATTCTTTTACTCTCGAGGAAGATCCCCTTCATTAATGTGTACTAAGCACGTACACTAGCGTTCAAAAATTTTGATAAGGTGGGGGTCACTAAGACATTTAAATGTTTTTGAAAGGAGTTTCTTCTGTTCACCAAGGCTGCATTAATTTAAATTAAAACACAGTAAAGTTGAGAAATATTATTACAATTAGAATAGCTATTTTCTATTTGAATATATTTTAAAATATACTTTATTCATGTGATCAAAGTTGAATTTTCAGTATCATTACTCCAGTCTTCAGTGTCACATGATCCTTCAGAAATCATTCTTATATTCTGTGATACATTTTTTCACTTTTTCAGAATTCTTTGATGAATAGAAAGTTCAAAAGAACAACATTTATTTAAAATAAAAATAACATTTTGTAACATTATTAATATATTTACTCTCACGTTTGGTCAATTTAATGCATCCTTGCTGAATAAAGGTATTATTTTCTTTAAAAAAAAAAAAAAAAAAAATCTTAAATGACCTCTTTTGAATGGTGGTGCACTAAACGAAAACAATACTGTATTTGGTCGTACTATATATTTTAAATGGAATGCCATTTATAAGCAACCTCACAAACATTAAAAGTCCAAATGTGTATCTGTAACTATACAATCACAGGGGTTTAGTAAGTCAAGAATCATGTTGTATCATTAAACCAATTCAAACCTAACTAAACCTAACTAA
This sequence comes from Labeo rohita, assembly GCF_022985175.1. Classification (NCBI taxonomy): domain Eukaryota; kingdom Metazoa; phylum Chordata; class Actinopteri; order Cypriniformes; family Cyprinidae; genus Labeo; species Labeo rohita. The sequence goes on from NC_066877.1 coordinate 34,658,389, forward strand.
CTGTGTGGTTGAATCTTGATTCTTTTAGACAATCAAAAAGAATCAGTTCATTAGCATAATTCGTTTTCAAATCATAGAATATTTGAATCATTTAAATCTAGCATTTAAAAAAGGAATTTTTGAATCATTTAATTGTAATGTTTAAAAATGGAATTTTTGAATCATTTAAATGTAGCATTTAAAAATCTAATTTCTGAATCATTTAAATGTAGCATTTAAAAATCGAATTTTTAAATCATTTAAATGTAGCATTTAAAATTGATTTTTCTTTTAATAATTTAAATGTAGCATTTAAAATATTTTTTAATCATTCAAATGTAACATTTAAAATGACATTTTTAAATAATTTAAATGTAGCATTTAAAAAATATATTTTTTAAATTATTTAAATCTAGCATTTAAAAAAAGTATTTATTTCTGAATTAGAACTTCCTAAATGTGACCAAGGACCACAAAACCAGTCATAAGGGTCAGTTTTTCAAAATTGATATTTATACATCACATGGAAGCTGAATAAATAAGCTTTCAATTGAGGTTTGGTTTGTTAGGATAGGACGATATTTGGCCGAGATACAACTATTTGAATATATGGAATCTGAGGGTTCAAAAAAATCTAATATTGAGAAAATCGCCTTTAAAGTTGTCCAAATGAAGTTCTTAGCAATGCATATTAGTAATCAAAATTTTTTTACTTAAAGTTTTAATATATTTACAGTAGGAATTTTACTAAATATCTTCATGGAACATGATCTTTACTTAATTTCCTAATGACTTTTGTCATAAAAGAAAAATAAATAATTTTGACCCATACTATTGCCACAAATATACTCCAGCGACTTAAGACTGGTTTTGTGGTCCAGGGTCACAAATAGTAGAACAGAGAAATACAGTAGCACTGAAATCCCTTGCTCTCTCTGTCTCTTTTGTTTTTTAACGCAGTGGCAAGCGATTTCGCTCACCGTCATAGAGAAGGTCCAGATAGCGGCGGCGATCTTGGGTTCGCTCTTCCTCATCGCCAGTATCTCGTGGCTGGTGTGGTCGTCTCTCAGCCCTTCGGCCAAGTGGCAACGGCAAGATCTGCTCTTCCAGATCTGTTACGGGATGTACGGCTTCATGGACGTCGTCTGTATCGGTATGTACAGTAAGCTTGGGGTCAAAGGTCAAGTTAGGTTCATCTTTGGTTTAAATGAAGTATGTTCAGACAGAATTAGTCATTTAAGCAGTTAAAGGAGAAGTTCACTTCTAGAATAAAAATTTACAGATAATTTACTCACCCCCTTGTCATCCAAGATGTTCATGTCTTTCTTTCTTTAGTCGTAAAGAAATTATGTTTCTTGAGGAAAACATTCCAGAATTTCTCTCCATATAGTGGACTTCAATAACTCTAAACGATCCCAGCTGAGGAAGAAAGGTCGTATCTAGTGAAACAATTGGTCATTTTCGAAACATATTGACAACTTACATACTTTTTAACCTCAAATGCTCACGATGCGCATGCGTAGTCTGTGTAATCCGGGTCAATACAGTCTTATTTCCTTCTTCAACGTCAACATCGCCCTACACCGCTGTTTTACCTTTTTTTTTTTTATAAAGGGTTCACTTGTTCACCGCTTTGTTCACTTGGTAAACACTGGGTTGGTACTTCTGCAGCGATGTAGGATGATTTTGAAGTTTGGGAAGAAAACGAGATTGGAGGTTTTCGACATTCCCTAACTGTATTGACCGTATTGACCTGGAAAAAAACAGAGTTCTTGCAGACTTAGACAAGACGAGCGTTTGAGGTTTAAAAGTGTATAAACTGTCAATTTATTTTGAAAATGATCGATCGTTTTGCTAGATAAGACCCTTCTTCCTCGGCTGGGATCATTTAGAGTCATTTGAAGCTGCATTTAAACTGCATTTTGGAAGTTCAAACTTGGGGGCACCATTGAAGTCCACTATGTGGAGAAACATAATTTCTTATTGACTGAAGAAAGAAAGACACAAACATCTTGGATGACAAGGAGGTGAGTGAATTATCTGTAAATTTATGTTCTTTAAGTGAACTTCTCCTTTAAGCAGGAGATGCAAGCAAAATCCAGGGAAAGTATGTATTTAAAAGCAGAATTCCTTGACATACTGTGTCTGTAATGAACTGCATTTACTCACAAAAACCCAGCATACCTCATATCACCTTAAGCGATTCACAATCCACACCAGTGACCATTAGTCCAACACAGAGGGATTTAAATCTAAAGGACATAAAAAACACAAGGAGAAGCAGATTTAAATATCATTTTATATCATTTGGTTACTTATAAACAATAAACTTTAACCGAAATAAAATAAGATTCTCATTTTTGTTTAATTTAACTTGAAGATCTAAAATGATAAATATATCTATAACTAATAAATAAAAATGAATTAAATCTGTGAAAACAATTCAATATAAACAGAAACTATAATGAGTGATATTAAAATAACACTGACTTACATGAATGACTGTATAGCATCACAGAAAATTAAAAATGAATCTCAGTCCCCGTGTGCGCAAAAGAATCAATTGATGAATGATTCAGCTTGTTTGTCTTTTTACAAACGGCAAATAAAACATGACACAGCAGGAGAGATTGTTTGTGTCACATTCATCCTCAGTTATTAGAGTGAAATACTGAATCTACAGCAATAGTTCACTTAGGAATTCTAATGCACACTGTAAAAAAGAAAATACAATGAGTCTTTGTACTTCAAAATCAAAAAAGTTTAATTCTAAAATCGCCTTTTCCTTGTAATTAATTGTGAAATTTACTAACAATTTCTAAGTGAACATTGTTTCTACACCAATTTTTTCCCCCAGGGTTGTCATCATTAACTCAAACTGAATTTTTTTTCTTTATTCACAAAAGAAGAAACTTTGCAGAAAGTCAAAGGAGATTTATGATTCTTTCGTCATATTTTTTTATCCTTTTTGGAGCTTGAATGTATAAATCACCATATTTTTCAAAAACAGAAGCTTTGTTTTGTATTGTGTCTAAGATCTTTCAAAGGAAAAGTTGACCCATAAATGAAAATTTGCTGTTAATGTCCTCACCCTCAGGCCATCTAAGATGTAGATGAGTGATTTGGAGACACTTGCTCATGTGGTGAATGGGTGCCGTCAGAATGAGAGTCAAAACAGCTGATAAAAACATCACAATAATTCACAATTAATCTATACCACTCCAATCCATCAATTAACATCTTCTGAAGCAAAAATCTACATGTTTGTAAGAAGCAAATACATCAAGGCATTTTAACTTTGAGTCCATAATCCATAATAATACTTCCATTAGTGAAAAAGTCATCTCGTCTGAATCAGGAGAGAAATATGCACAGACCTTACAAACATGCAGATTTTCACTTCACAAGATGTTAATTGACGGACTGGAGTGGTGTGGATTACTTGTGGATTATTGTGATGTTTTTATCAGCTGTTTGGACTCTCATTCTGACGGCACCCATTCACATCCATTGGTGAGCAAGTGATGCAATGCTACATTTCCCCAAATCTAATGAAGAAACAAACTCAGCTTCATCTTGGAATGTCCTGAAGGTGATGACATGTTTTTCAAATTCACTTTTGGTGAATTATTGCTTTAAATATCCAAATACAATGCAAAAGTAAAAAACAAAATTAACACTTGAGCCTGAATCACAATAAAATTACATCCCAAAAAGGCAAAGAAAAGAGAAAACAAAAGGAAAAGCAAGAGGAGAAAGTTAGTGACGAGTCATTGACCTTCTGCACTGAATATGTGAGGACACAAACATCTCAGAGCACAGTCAGCTAAAGCTGGACAAACACACAGAGAGAAAGAGCTTCAAATAATGAGGAACTGGGCCAGACACAGCCGTCTACCTCCATTAATATTATCTCCAGTTTAAACTTAGATGGAAGCAGGCATATATTCAGAAACACCAGGATTTTGGATTAGTGTTTCTTCAAACAGAAGCACAGATGAGATACCCAAAGCTCAACATCCGCCTGGATCCAGAGATTTATGAGTCATTAGTATGAAATAATACATGCGCTGGGTTCATTCTGCTATCATACTCTTACTAATGCTGCATTATATACCGGGCACAGTATCCAAACAATACTCACAACACATACTACATCAGACGTTATTTTAACATCTCTTGTGAGGTAACAACAATTGCCATTTGAATTTTATTTGTGCACATTGCATACTGTAAATAGCACAACATATGCTAATCAATTTATTTATTATTCATTTATTATTTATATTTAATTCCAAAGACAAGCTTCAAGAATTGTTCAGCTCTCTAAATCACAGAGCATAAAGGAAAATAATGCAACAAACTGTCGCAAAAATACGGTAGACATAGTAGATACAGACACAGTATGTGCATACAGTATGTGGCTTTGATTTTACACCACTCAACTCAGTTTGCAAATTGCTCTGTGGTATTTCCACTTCATTAACACTGAGAACAGACGGGCTGCTATGATGTGCGTTTTCAGCTGTCTATAGTCTGATTTTCTTAAAGTAGTCACTTTAAATAGTTTTTCTCCCTGAGTTGAATTGTAATGTTAGTAAAGGTTTTTGCATTTAGATTCTTCCACCCTTTTGTCTTAAATTTTCTTATCTCTATGGAAGCCTGTTTCCACCGTTTAATTTAAAAAAAAAAAAAAAAAAGATAATTATGACTGTTTATCTTTCAATTCAGACTTATATATATATATATATCTCAGAACTGTGAGAAAAAAGTCAGAATTGTGATATAAACTCACAATTGTGAAATAAAGTCAGAAAAACAGGTCAGAAATGCAAAATATGAACTCAGAATTGCTAGATACAAACACGAAATTATGAGATAGAAACTAGAATTGCAAGATATAAACCAGAATTTCAAGATATTAATTGTAAAATAAAGTCAGAAAAATAATTCAGAATTGCGAGATATAAATTCAGAATTGCTAAAGTCAGAATTTCGAGATATAAACTAGAATTGTGACATACAAACTCAGAATTGCTAGATAAAGTCAGGATTTCAAGATATAAACTAGAACTGTGAGATATATAGTCAGAATTGTGAGATATAAACTAGAATTTTGAGATACAAACTCAGAATTGCTAGTTAAAGTTAGAATTGTAAGATATAAACTCAGAATTGCTTGAGTCAGAATTCAAGATATAAACCAGAATTGGGAGATGTATAGTCAGAATTATGAGATATAAACTAGAATTTTGAGATACAAACTCAGAATTGCTAGTTAAAGTTAGAATTGTAAGATATAAACTCAGAATTGCTAAAGTCAGAACTACGAGATATAAACTAGAATTGTGACATACAAACTCAGAATTGCTAGATAAGGTCAGAATTGCAAGATATAAACTAGAATTGCGAGATATAAATTCAGAATTGCTAAAGTCAGCATTTCGAGATATAAACTAGAACTGTGAGATATATAGTCAGAATTGTGAGATATAAACTAGAATTTTGAGATACAAACTCAGAATTGCTAGTTAAAGTTAGAATTGTAAGATATAAACTCAGAATTGCTTGAGTCAGAATTCAAGATATAAACCAGAATTGGGAGATGTATAGTCAGAATTGTGAGATATAAACTAGAATTTTGAGATACAAACTCAGAATTGCTAGTTAAAGTTAGAATTGTAAGATATAAACTCAGAATTGCTAAAGTCAGAACTACGAGATATAAACTAGAATTGTGACATACAAACTCAGAATTGCTAGATAAGGTCAGAATTGCAAGATATAAACTAGAATTGCGAGATATAAATTCAGAATTGCTAAAGTCAGCATTTCGAGATATAAACTAGAACTGTGAGATATATAGTCAGAATTGTGAGATACAAACTAGATTTGTGAGATACAAACTCAGAATTGCTAGATAAAGTTAGAATTGCAATATATAAACTAGAATTGCGAGATATAAACTCAGAATTGCAAAAGTCAGAATTCCAAGACATGAACTATAGTTCAAGATCAGTCTGAATTCAAGATATAAACCAGAATTGGGAGATGTATAGTCAGAATTGCGAGATATAAACTAGAATTGTGACATACAAACTCAGAATTGCTAGATAAGGTCAGAATTGCAAAATATAAACTAGAATTGTGGGATATAAACTCAGAATTGCAAAAGTCAGAATTCCAAGACATGAACTATAATTGGGAGATACAGTATATAGTCAGAACTGTGAGATATATTGCGAGATATAAATTCAGAATTGCTACAGTCAGAATTTTGAGATACAAACTAGAATTGTGAGATATAAACTCTGAATTGCTAGATAAAGTCAGAATTGAGATATAAACTCAGAATTGCTAGTCAAAATTTCGAGATATAAACTAGAATAGTGAGATATATAGTCAGTATTGCAAGATATAAGCTAGAATTGTGATGTACAAACTCAGAATTGCTAGATAAAGTCAAAATTTTGAGACATAAACTAGAACTGTGAGAAATATAGTCAGAATTAAACTAGAATTATGAGATATAGTCAGAATTGTGAGATATAACCTAGAATTGCGAGATATAAATTCAGAATTGTGAGATACAAACTAGAATTGCAACATATAAACTCAGAATTGCTAAATAAAATCAGAATTTTGAGATATAAACTAGAATTGCAAGATAAAGTTAGAATTGAGATGTAAACTCAGAATTGTGAGATATAAACTACAATTGTGAAATATAGACTCAATTGCAAAACATAGACTTAGAATTGCTAGTTACAAACACAAAACTGTGAGATATAAACTAGAATTGCTAGATACAAACTCAGTATTGAAAGACAAAACAGAATACTAGAATTGTGAGATATAAACTAGAATTAGGAGACACAAACTCAGAATTGTGAGATAAAGTCATAATTTTGTGATATAAATTTAAACTTGTGAGATATAAACTAGAATTGCAAAACGTGCACTCTTAAAAATAAAGATGCTTCACAATGCCATAGAACCTTTTTTTTTGTCTAAATGGTTCCATAAAGAACCTTTTACCCTCCGTTTCGCAAAAGGTTCTTTGTGGCGAAAGAAGGTTCTTCAGATTATATAAGAAGATTATGTAAGAAAGAGATGGTTCTTTAAAGAACCTTTGACTGAATAGTTCTTTGTGGAACCAAAAATGGTTCTTCTAAGGTATCGCTGTGAAGAACCTTTTAAAGCACCTTTATTTTTAAGGGTGTATAGTCAGAACTGTGGAAAAAAAGTCTGAACTGTGAGATAAAAAGTGCCAATTTTTCCAGCTTTTATATATCTCAGTATGACCCTTTAAACTTTGTTCAGTCATGAACCATTGCATCAGAATTATCAAAACATTGCAGAAACTTACAGTAACCCAAATGTATCTCTCCTCTCCGCAGCTCTAATCGTCCACGAGGGCCCGTCAGTTTTCCGTATATTCCACCGCTGGCAGGCCGTCAATCAGCAGTGGAAAGTTTTGAACTATGACAAGAAACGAGACAGCGAGGAGCTGAAGAATAATGAGGAATGGGCGCGTTCGCTGCTCCACCAGAGGGAGCCGACAGGAGCGGACGTCTCTCCTTCACCGTCTTCACTCATGGCTGCTGCTGGGACCCCGGTGTTCGACGTGATCGACGGCACGACAAACACAAACACCACAGCGGCCGTGCAGGACTACCAGACTGATGCTCTCGCTGACGGGCCGACTTTACCGGACCAACACTGTCCGTATAACCTCCTGCATTTACTGAGTCATCTACGGCCGCACGAGCCACGCAGCCCAGCCAGTAACATCAGCACAAACACCACTAAACCCAGAGAAGTGGTTATGAGAGTTACTACTGTCTGACTGGAGGCCTCACGATGGGACGCACAAACTCTTTTCAGCACAGAAAGACCATAAGCACAGCGTTGGAACTGCTGGATTATTTATGACTTTCATGGATACTGATAAAGAACAATATGAGTTTTTAACCGCATATTTCGTGATCTAAAGACCAAGTTGGACAGCTAATGAATTTAAAGGGACAGTTCACCCAAAAAAATGGACAATCTGTCATTCTTTGATGTTCTGAACATGTATGCAGTCATTTTATTTCATGTGGAAAAGGAGAATTTATGAAGAATCTTCATGCATAAAAACAATAACTGATTGTGATCCATGTTAAGCTTTAGAAAGCACCATAAAAGTATAATAAAAATTGTCTTTTTATTCTGGATTTGCATTCTACAGTAAAAATAACATTTTTAGTATTGTTGTAATTTGGTATCATTGATATGCTATTATATTTGTGTGTGTTTTTTTTCAATTTTACATTTTACATTTTAGTAAATTTGTTGTGTGTTTTATCAACTTTATTAGTTTATTTTAATAGTTTTTGTTTTATTTATTTTTATTTAATTTTTAATTGTGGTTATTTTAGTACTTCAACATAAAACATTATGCAATACTTTTTTATTTTGTTGTGTTTAACATTTTTAATTTTTATTTTCTTTTTATTTTTTAAATACGTGTATAAATATATATCTATAATTATATTACTTTTATTAATTTTATTTCAGTGATCATTTTATTTATTTTAGTACTTCAGTTAAACTAAATGAAAATTAAAGATGTTGCCTTGGCAACTAACTGAAATAAAATATATATTTAATTTAATTAAAAAATTTTCCTAGTTTATTTCATGTTTATTTCAAGTAAAAATGTTTTTTTGTTTGTTTGTTTGCTGGAGGACAGGGTTATTATAGTTAACTAAAACTTTTTGTTACATGAAGTAAAATAAATGCTAACTGAAATAAAATCAAATAGTAAAAAAAAAAATATTCCAGGTAGTTGCCAAGTGAACATTTCTCACTTTAATTTAGTTTAGCTTGATGTACTAAAATAACTTAAACTGAAATTATAATGAATAAAAGCTACATAGGCATATAAAAAAACACAAACTACTAAAATGACAAAAACACAACAAAATTACTAAAACTTGAACTAAAATGAAAATGGAAAACATAAAAATGTAAAAAAATATTAAAAAACCTGTAACAGTATCTCAATGATACTAAAACAACACTTTATTTTTGTTTCTGGGTGAACTATCCCTTTAAACAAACACTTGTTTTACACAATATTTACTCAAAAAAATTGTGCACAATCCATTAAAAAGGCTGATGGTATATTAATGAAATGATGAATGTTTACAGTAATGTTACCGGCGCCGCCACAGAGACGTCAAACGGAGTGTGTGGATCAGCCCATGACCCTTTCACTGTCCATAAATAATGAGTGACAGCTGTCAGTCATCACACAGACAGATGGCACCCAGGACAGCAGCTCAATCAGTTAAAAAGCACAAACTCTCTCGCGCTTTTTCTCTGCTCCTCTCGTGCTTGCTGGTAATGCATGTTTTCATATTCACAACCTTTGTGAGAATATCAATCATATCAAAACATACGACAGGGACGTCCTCTGATCATTGTCCCCTTGAGCACTTAAAGTCAACATGAAATTATAATTAACCTATTTTCATAATACTTATTGTCTTATTGTGCACAAATAATTAGTGCACATATATATAAATTATTTTTTGGTCTTTTTAATGTTCTATCAAAATGAAATAACTTTCTTTCACGTTATTTTTTATTTGTCTGCCCAGCCAATCCAATCAAGTCCTGCTGTACATTTTAACAATTGAAATCCAGTTTCACTTGGAAATATGTCTCATAACTGAAGTAAAATTTGGTTGCGAACTAAGGTGGTGCATTGCTGACACACATTTTTTTCAACAAACTATATATTAAAACATTAAAAGTACTTATTTTCTCATAATAATAATAATATGTTATGTCATTTAAACTATTTTGTAGTAATATCAAGATGCTGCCATTAAAACATTTTATTTATCGTTAAAGTAAGATTTTATCAACATAAAATATTATGTTGTTAAAACAATATATTTTTTGGTAATAACAAGATGCTATGTTGTTAAAATGTCATTTTTCTCATTAAAATTTCCTTGTAATAATGAAATGCTATGTTGTTAAAAATATATATTTGTGTTGTTAAAACAATATATTTTTGCTAGAATTTGAACTATATACTTTCTAAAAATAAGATGCTTTCATTTAAACAACATTTTCTCATAATAAAAACGTTATGTCGCTAAAGCAATATATTTTCTCATAATGAGATGTTATGTCATTTCAATGACATTTTCTCGTAATGACGACATATGTTATTAAAATTACATTTTTCTCATTAAAATGACATTTTCTCGTAAAAATGAGATGTTGTCGTTCAAACAACATATTTACTGATTATGAGAAGATTTTATGCTGTTAAAACAATATATTTTCTCGTTATAACAAGATGTTATGTCGTTTAAATGACATGTTATCCCATTAAAACAAAATACTATGTTAACAAGCCATTTTCCTTGTTAAAATGTCACGTTCTCAAAACAAGATGTTGTTTACAGTAATACTGAGTTACTGTTAAAAAACAAATCATTTTTATGGCATCATGACACAAGAACAATGTTGTTTTAATGACATAACATCTCATTATTACAACAATTTTCTCATAATGACAAGATGTGATGTTGTTAAAACAATATATGAAGAGTTCATTTGCAAAAACAGATAACTCTGTTTTTATCAATTTTCAAAAATCATGTTTTTTCATTGTGCATTCCAATTAATCTCAAACAAACTGCAGCTGGGTTATTTTGATATAAAGTAAAAATAACTAAAAAATACATCTAACTAACACAATAGGCACAATAAAAACATGGTAACAATAAATAAAAACATGATTTTTGAACATTTTAAAAAACCAAGTTATCTGTTTTTGCAAATAAACTCTTCATATTTTCTCGTAGTAACAAGATGTCATTTAAATTACATATTTTCTCGTAACAAGATACTATGTTGTTAAACTGAGATTTTTCGTGTTAAAACATCATATTATTATAATAATGAGATGTTATGTTGTTTATAGTAATATTGACTTCCTGTAGTTAAATCAGTTTATTTTTATAAAATCATGACATTATGAAAAATTTTGTTTTAACAAGAAAAATATTGTTTTAACATAGAATTTTGAGAAAATATATTGTTTTAATGACATAACATCTCAATAAAACAATTTTTTTATTAAGACAATATGTTATGTCATTGAAAAAATTTATTTTTCACATAATACCAAGACATTTTTTTCATAATGACAAGATGTTATGTTGTTAAAACAATATATTTTCACATAATAAAATGTTATGTCATTTAAATGACATATTTTCCCATAATAACGAGATACTATGTTGTTAAACCATAATTTTTCTTTTTAAAATGCCATATACTTGTAATAACAACAAGTTATGTTGTTTATAGTAATTTTGAGTTCCTGTTGTTAAATCATCGTTTTTCTAACATCATGACATTATTATGAAAAATTTTGTTTTAACAAGAAAAATGTTTTAATGACAGCATCTTGTTATTATGACAAAATGTTGTTTTAACAAGAAAAATGTTGTTTTAACATAGTATTTCATTATTATGAGAAAATATATTGTTTTAACGACATAACATCTCATTATTACAACATAATTTTATCATAATGACAAGAAGTTGTTGTTAAAACAATATATTTTCACATAATAACAAAATATTATGTCATTTAAATTACATATATTCCCATGATAACGAGATAATACGTTGTTAAACCGAAATTTTTCTTTTTAAAATGTCATATTCTTGTAATAACAACAAATTATGTTGTTTATAGTAATATTGAGTTCCTGTTGTTAAATCATCATTTTTAACATCACGACATTATGAAAAATTTAGTTTAAACAAGAAAAATGTTTTAATGACAGCATCTCGTTATTATGAGAAAATGTTTTTTTAACAAGAAAAATGTTGTTTTAACATAGTATTTAATTATTATGAGAAAATACATTGTTTTAATGACATAATATCTCTTTATTACGACATAATTTTTTCATAATGACAAGATGTTATGTTGTTAAAACAATATATTTTCACATAATAACAAAATGTTGTCATTTAAATTACATATTTTCTCATAATAACGAGATAATACGTTGTTAAACCGTCATTTTCCTTTTTTAAAAATGTCATATTCTTGTAATAACAACAAATTATGTTGTTTATAGTAATACTGAGTTCCTGTTGTTAAATCATCGTTTTATAACATCATGACATTATTAGGAAAAATTTTGTTTTAAAAAGAAAAATGTTTTAATGACAGCATCTTGTTATTATGACAAAATGTTGTTTTAACAAAAAACAAACAAAAAATAACAATAACTTAACATAGTATTTCATTATTATGAGAAAATCTATTGTTTTAATGACATAACATCTCATTATTACAACATAATTTTATCATAATGACAAGAAGTTGTTGTTCAAACAATATATTTTCATGTAATAACAAAATGTTGTTGTTTAAATGACATATTTTCCCATAATAACGAGATACTATGTTGTTAAACCGTCATTTTTCTTTTTAAAATGTTATTATGTTATGTTATGTTGTTATTGAGGTACTGTTGTTACATTTTTTTTTATGACATCATGACATTATTATAAAAAATGTTGTTTTAATGCCAGCGTCTTGTTATTATGAGAAAATATATTGTTTTAATGACATAACATTTCATTATTACAGCATAATTGAGAGGAAAAAATGCACCACTGTAGCAAACAGTGTTTCATGTTGACTTTAACAACAAGAGGATTGTCCCTTCAATTAATGTAAGCAAATTACAAAAACAATTCTGTTAAAGACATTTAGCATCTTTTTAACCCACAGACAAACAGCAGATCTGAGTTTGAAGGCCAGACATTCTGGGTTTGATTATTAAAGGTCTAGTTCACTCAAAATTGATCATCATTTACTCACCCTCATGTTACTTTCCTTGAAACAGAATGTGGAAACTGATTTTTTAAGGTTCATAAAAAGGTGATTTATAGCACAAAAGACCAAAAAAGCCATAAATGTATTAGGAAAGTCCACAGAAAATGTGTACAAATGAGTAAATGATTTTTGGGTGACTTACTATTTTAAAATGTTCCTGCTTACTGATGCAGTTTACTTGTTTTGCCATTATATATTTCTATCAAATATATCTACTTCAACATGGTGTGCTGAGATCCATATTTTTGTCATGTTGCCATTTCATATCTACAGAAATAAAACTAATGTATGAAATGACAAACATCAGCATGAAGCTTTTACTAAAATATCACTCAGAAGTGTGTGAAGTCGGATATGATGGAGGACAGAGAAAGGTTTGACCCGTCTCAGTACCTGTAGGGCGTCAGGTAACACTGAGCGCTGAATAATTCAGTCCATGAAGAGCTGCTATCAATAATAACAGTCGAGTTCAGAGTTCATCAGATCTGCTCCACATCTCCTCAGTTCAGAACCTCCTTCCCACTTCCAAACATCTTTAAAAATAAAAGCAGACATGGGTCAGTTTCAGGGTTATTAAACTAAAACTAAACTTAAATCATTAAAAAACACACACACTTTTGTTACTTGAAATAAAACAAACATTAACTGAAATAAATAAATAAATAAAATAAAGTAAAACCAAAAATTGCAAACATTTAGTTTGCTGAAGTACTAAAATAAATAAAACTAAAACTGAAATAAAAATAATTAAAAAATATATATAAATATGAAATGGAAAATATTTAAAAATAAAATGGAACAAATGGAAATATAAATTATCCAAAATATAATTAAGTTTGTTTAGTTTAAGTTGAAGTACTAAAAAATAAAACTGAATTAAAAATGTATAAAATAAAAACTAATAAAAAAAATAAAGTGAATAAAACAATTTAAAATGAAAATGGAAAATATAAAAATAAAAACTAATCCAAAATAAAGTAACTTAATAAAATGACAACAACACAATAAAACTAATACAACTTTAACAAAGTAAAATTAAAACAGAAGATATATTTAAAATATTTATATATTAAATATTTATCAAATATTTTATATTTCTATTAATATAATTCTTTACTTTATGTTCAGTTTAAGTAGTAAAATAATTCAAATCAAAGCTGAAATAAAAATTAACAAAACAAAAACTAATAAAAAGCAATAACAAATAAAAATGACTAAAATTTAAATCAAAACAGAAAATGTAAAAAAATACTATTATAGTATCTCAATTATAGTAAAATAACACAATCTGCAGACAGCATGAGAGATTAAACACACCATGATTTCAAAACCTCTATACTAGAAGTCTGAATAGTCTATACTGAAAGTTAACTAAATTACACATAATGTTAGCATGAACACAAATAAAATTCAGTGAACCAAAAGATGCTGTGGACTCATCCTAAAATACACAATATCCGTCCAGTCAAACATTTTGTACGATGAGATTGTCTCTCCTGAATTTCAGGGGTTTTTTTTAAAGACCCAGTTTTAATGCTAAATAAATAAATAAATAAATAAAAAACACAGAAATTCACATTAAACTTTCACATTGCATCACATATTCTTTGTATTGAGTCTCAGAGTTTCTCTGGGTTACAGAGAGTTTAAAAAATAAGAGTTTGGGTTTGAATTGCATCATTACACACTGTGGAACGATTAACAAAAAAAACAAACAAACAAACAGTTTGGTATCTTGAGACTCAACACTGACCTGGTCTCCTGATTAAAACATCAGGTTCTGTATCGAAAACTGCTCCATTTCATACCTGAGATGTTTGAAGGACTAGTGATGAATGACATAGTCAGCACATGCCTGTTTCCTCCAGTGCCTTTCCTATTCATTTTCTTCAAGGATTTCAAATATTTTTTTAATAAAGAGTTCAAACAAATTTAGGAAGCAAACCAACTAGCTCTAGATGAATTACTTTACAAACCTGATTTAAAGCAAAAAGTGCATGAAAGCTAGAAAACCAGAAAAAAATTAACTACTAATCCCATCATGAACTGCAAAGGAAACTAAGTCAAGTCACATATTCCTATAGTGTTTTGTACAATACAAATTGTTTTCAACCAGCTTCACAGTAATAAACATAAACAGAAAAAATAATGTTAATGTTTTAAAATTCATCAATTATGAAACAAATTCAATTTCAGCTATAAATCAGCTACAGAATACAATAGTATCATTACTCAGCTCAGTTCAGTTCAATGTTAATTAGAGCCCTATGATTTTCAAACACGGAATCCAGTCATAAAAACGGAATTTACCGAATGTCACGGAATTTGTCAAAGTTTGAATGAATTAATCAAAAGTAGGTCATTACATTTAAATCAAACCGCAATATGGACTAGTATTTGTAAATATTACATCGCAAAAATACTTTTTAAATGTGAATCCTGCATGTTCTGCGTGTCTCCGTTTTAATGGATGGAGCAGACGAGCGGTTTTGTTTACTACACACACTGAAGTGCGTGTGACGCTCACGGTGATTTCAGCGTCTGTCGTCTCACTAAAAGAGGACATAAATACATGAACAATATCTGCTGAGAGTCACTTCATGAGCATTTGACCGTTCCATTTTAGGAAAACTAGCGTTATATCATATACACACAGAAATGTAAAGGTAGACACGGCAACCCGGCAAAATAAGTCTGGCTTAACTTGAAGACACTGTGCCAGATATATATTACTACTATTACTACTACTACTAAAATGAAACAAACTTTATTTTTTAAGGGTATAATCACACAACATTTCTTCCATGTTTTAATTTAAAAAAAAAAATACCCCTTTGTTTGCCAGAAAAAAGTTTGCTTAATTTTCAATAATTTAAAGATAAATGAAATTAATGTTTTATGCCTTCATCTGATAACCAGAACATTTTAAATATACAACACAGAATTTCTGAGGGTAAAAAAAACTCTCATAAGGCTATTTTAAGAATAAATTTGAATAAATTAAGTATGCATTCAAATAATTACACATACTAAATCACAGAATTTGATAACAATAAAATATATGGTGAGAAAAAAATAAAACATTTCATAGGGCCCTAAACATGTCATTTTTGTTAAACCTTTATTAAATTGGTGTAAAATTGTATAATTGTAAATATTGTATTCATTAGACATGCTCTTTGATTAATAAAATTTAATTTAACCCTTAAAAAGGAGTTGAGAAAAATTAAAATTGGAAAAAATGGAATTTGGAAAAAAATAAAACAAATTAAATGCAGTTCAATAACTGTCAAAATTAAATCACAGTATACAGTAAACCTTTTGGCTTCATCATTAATACAGGATTCGTAATACAGACACTGTAAAATGAAAATCCAGGACTTTCAAGGACTTTTCAAGCACCACTTTTTTGATTTTTAGAGATCAGAGATTTCACTTATCACACAATTTCCTATTTTTTAAATTCTAAAAAAAGATAAATAAAAATATACTAATAAAACCAATTTTAAATACATAAAAATCTGTCTCTAAACCTCTTTTATCTTTATAAAGTTGATCTAGACGTATATGGAAACTATCTAAAGCTCTGTTAAAAAAACACATGGTTACTGTAGCTAAACCATGGTACCTACAAATTAACCAAGGTCCGTCTAAACTAATCATAGTTTAACCATGGTATTTGTAGTAAAACTGTGGTTACACAAAAAACACGTTCGCTACACTTTTACTATAGTAAAATGTGGGTCGTGGGTCAAATTTTTCAATTCACGAATTATTCAGTTCACAAAATGATACATGAACCCTATCCAAAGTTTCGATCTAAATGAAATGATTCATGATACGGCCTTGAATCAAATGATTCTTGATAATAGAAGTTGCGATCTAACTCAAATGATTCCCGATATGCAATCTGAAGTCCTGATCTGAATCAAATGATTCGTGATACGCGATCCGATTGGAACGATTCGAAACAGTGAATCAATGGTTTAACTGATTCAGAGTTTCGAAAAGCTCAGTTTTGCCTTTCAAATGTCTGTTTTAATTTGATCTGGTTTTTGCTAGTAAATCACTTGAAATGAATGATCGAAGAATCATTTGAATCAATCAGAGCGGTTTCAGCATAAATGATTCATCTGTTCCTCTTCAGCCATCTTTACACGATATTGTCAGTACTACCACTGGCTTAGCTCGCTAGTTTTATGAAACTAACTGAAATAAGCAGAAAAAAGTATGTTTTTTTTTAATTTTGCATGAAAAGATGTGCTTATTGCTTCAAATGAATGCAACTGCCAAAGGAATTTCTCAGATTGGTGGATCTCACCTGAGGATTATGGGTAGTTTTGTGGCATCTACAGAAGCATATATCATCACTGAAGCCCCTCATGGTACGCCTGTCTCGAAAGCTATATATAAAGTCTCTCTGGAAAACAATGAATGGGATTTTACCTGGGTAACAGAAGTGGAGAGTTGTGCTCTAGTGACACACAGATCTCAAACACACTGTGATCAGAAAAGCATGAAATTCATTGCTCTCGTCTGCCTGTTTCCTTTTATCTTCCCTCTCGCTATGAGAGGTGGAAAAGGAAAAGCTAGTCGGATTGCTGCCCGGCTCCTGTTTGAAGTCTGAAATGACAGTCATTACAGGTTTCTGCAGTTTTTCAATCTGGAAACATCAGAATGGAGTGTCAGAAATGAGTGCTGCAGTTTTAATATAACGCTTTGAGCTCTGACACCCATAATACGCAGAAACTATTACAGTCAGATTCGCACGGAGCCTTCTGAAAATATCACAGAACTAAATCCATGCAGGATTGTTGGAAAGACGCAGAGTTCATGGCAAACCTTCACTGGAATACTTGAGTATGATTATGCAATGGCATCATTATTATTATATATTGTTGCATAATGACACTGAACTGTATTAGTGATTGTCATTTCAAACCGATTTTATGCCGTATTTCACTCCACAGTCTCTCTCCTCGCACAAAATGATTTACACTCAAATGCAATAAGCAGCATAATTTTGTCATTATCACAAAATAAGCAAGATACTGAAGTACAGTACAATTTTGAAATATTTTTACTATTTCAAATAACTGGTTTCTATTTAAATATATATTAAAAAGTAATTTATTTCCGTGATTAAAGCGGAATTTTTAGCATCATTACTTCAGTCACATGATCCTTCAGAAATCATTTTAATATTCTGATTATTATTACTATGTTGAAAACAGCTGAGTAGAATTTGTTCAGGTTTCATTGGTGAATAGAAAGTTCAGAAGAACAGCATTTATCTGAAATAGAAATCTTTTGTAACAATAAAAAGGCCTTTATTATCACTTTTGATCAATTTAAAACATCCTTGCTAAATAAAAGTATTATATATTATTATATAATATAATTTATATTATTACTTTCTCCAAAAAAAACAAAAAACAAACATACTGACATCAAGCTTTTGGATGGTATAGTGTATAATGTTACAAAAGCTCTTTATTTCAGATGAATGCTGATCTTTGGATCTTTCTATTCATCAAAGAATCCTGACAGGAATAAATTACATTTTAAAAAAGATTCAAATAAAAAGCAGTTATTTTGAATAGTAAAAATATTTTTGTACTGTATCTTGGATCAAATAAATGCAGAATTGGTGAGAATTCTTTAAAAATCTTACTGTGCAAAACCTTTTGACTAGTATATATAATAAAAAATAAAATGTTTATTTCTTTACATTTATATATGTAATTTAAAATTATATACATGAAGGATCGGACGATCCTCAAATGGAAACCCTGTGTGTTTTGCCTCGAGAGCAACCATATATTTGTATTATGTTTTGCTTTCTTTTTATTCTTTATTTATTCTTCATTCATTTATAATCATTAATCATATAATCTTTTTAATAATCATTATAGTCATTTATATATTCATTTTATTGATTCATTAACTGACTAGTCGTTTATATTATATTATAGTTGTTTTTTATATATTTTTCCCATTGCTGTTTAGTCTTATGACCGTGTGGTTTACACAACTAAGACTACTCAATAAACTCTGCTCCTTTTCACCATCATACTTCGTCTCCTGCTTCAAAGTCAACTTCTTGGCTGATAGAAGACTGTTAATAAAGTTTTGGGTATTTTGGGTACCAGACAAGACCTGCTGTTAACAGGGTTTGGGTATTAGACTATTCTGCTGAGTTGCTCTGATACCGGACAAACTGATATTTTCTGACGGGATCTGGCTTCCGGGGCTGGATCTTAATTGTCTATGCATGGAGACAGCGAACTAACATACAACAGACAATTTTATAATAATACTGTTTTTATTATTTATAAAATACCATAAAATGTACAGCTCAGACTAAATATGTGACCCTGGATCACAAAACCAGTCATAAGGGTCATTTTTTCAAGCTGAATAAATAAGCTTTCCATTGATGTATGGTTTGTTAGGATAGGACAATATTTGGCCGTGATACAACTATTTAAAAATAAGGAATCTGAGGGTGCAAAAAAATCAAAATATTGAGAAAATCACCTTTAAAGTTCTTCAAATAATGTTCTTAACAATGTATATTACTAATCAAAAATTAAGTTTTCATACATTTACAATAGGATAGGAATTTTACAAAATATCTTAATGGAACATGATCTTTATTTAATTACCTAATAATTTTTGCCATAAAAGAAAAATCAATAATTTTGACCCATACAATGTATTTTTGGCTATTGCTACAAATATACTCCAGCGACTTAAGACTGGTTTTGTGGTCCAGGGTCACATATATATAAAACATTTTTAGTAGTTTAAATAGTCAGAGTGGATGTATAATGTGCTAATCTATTTGTGTTTGTGTGTGTATACAGAATTTTATGATATTAAATACTATAAACTGGAGAGTTCAGACTAAGCCCTGATGGATGAGCCATATTCTGCTCCGACACAAATAATAAAACACCTGTGACTGCCAACTTAAGATTAATGCTCCAAGTTCCTCTTGTTGATGTAAAGAGCTTAAAGTTGAACTGATTAACTATATTTATTATATTACTTGGCAAAATTAACTATTATTCAAAAGAAAATTAATGTACCTACCTAACTATTGTACTTACTGCTGTACCATCATTTACCTGCAATACAATCACTCTCATGCCTTATTGCTTTAAGCTTTCAAATTTGTTTTTATAGTTTTTTAGGCATCTAATGATTACCCACATCAGCAATGGAAATAGCTGAAGAGGTACCTGGATGCTCTGATGTGATTGGATGTGGTTCTTGGTCTGAAAGCTAGGTTTCTGCTCCAGACGTCTGCAGTTTGCTGGCTGAAATGATCCATCAGAGAAAAGACGTGACACAGGAAGATATGAACATAGATGGATCTCATAAACATCTTTAAGATGTGACTTTTAAAGCTACGGTAAACAGGCCATAAACAGGCTCTATAGGGGCTATAAAAGTAAATACATGTCTCAACGGTTAAAATTCATCAGCTTTTAACAAAAAAATCCAATACATTAGCAATACTTTTAACTTGAAGTTTAGCTCACCTGTCGAGAAGAAACTCTACAAGGTCGTCGTATCGACTGAAACCCAAACATTCCATCAAATTTGTTCAACTTGTAAAATCACTGCCAGTGTTTACTCTTTTTTTACCCTGCTGTTTTCCTCTGTGTATTTTGGCAAGACTTCGAATGTGGGTTTACTCTTCTGTAACGGAATTTTAGTTTGTTTTTCCGCACCGGCTAAACACTTTTCCACCTGTTACGGTAGCCACGCCCCCAAACTATCGCTATTGGCCGTACATAGGTTGACGGGCAGGTAGGCCATCCTATCATTGCATTCGGACTGAATGCAATGATTAGACGGATTAGTCGAACATTTTACAGTCCTGAGCCCTCCGCAGAAGATATATATTTATATATATATTAATATATTTGAACCTCTTTAATTATATATATGGCTATAATATATAAAATATTTTCAACCAGTGTAACAAAAATGTTTCTGGAAAAAAACTTTTATCCTAGCTTTAACTTTCCATTTCCCATGTAAGTGATAAAATCAATGCATTATGCTGTGATCAGTGATGAAGATGTTTTACATTGTGACCTTTTGTTTAACAACCATCACACTTTTTCTATTAGTCAATTACTTACAGCAAAATCACTTTAAAAAGGTGAATCACTCATTACTGCAAATGACTCAATTAAAGCAGACAATTACTGCATTGACTGAATACTTAATGAGTGCATGTGAAATGAGTACATGAAAGTAATCATTTTAATCTATGGAACAGCATGTTTTCACAATATATTGCCTGAATCTCTACAATACGTGAACATAAGCGGGTCTTAAGAAACTTATCGTATTAATATAAAATTCATGTGTTATGATCTTTTCCCCCATAAATTGACTGATTACTGTAAATGCAAAATACTAAGAATTACTGTATTACAAATATTGTCGGCTCTGCGATAGCCTAAATTGTTTTTGTTCCTCTATTGTATGTCAGTTTGGATAAAAGCAATGGCTAAATGCATAAACATAATGTTTTGTATTTTTGTATTTTAAAAATAATTGTAAAATATAATACATTTTAGTGGTTTAATTTTTTTTATTATACATTAAATGTATAAAAAATGCACTACAGTAATAAAAATTACCACTGGGAATAATAGGGGGAAAAACTCTTGATATGACAGTAATGAAAATATATGTGTATACATATACACACATATATATATATATATATATATATATATATATATATATATAAATTCACACACATAAACATACTTACATATAGATGTAAAATAAAAAAAAAAAAAAAGAAAAAAAAATTATATTTATATATATATGCTTGCTTTTTATAAAAGACTTATATAATAAGCAAATATAGATATAAATGTAATGTAAAAGTATTGCAAAAATGAAAAAAAAAGCACCAAAAAGCATTAAAATAAATTAAAAATCTTAACTGTTCAAAAAAATAGCAAATAATTAACAAATACAGATAAATGTAAATCTTTTTTAGAAATGAAAAAAAAAAATGTATTGCAAATATTGTCGGCTCTGCGATACCCTAAACTATTTTTGTTCCTCTATTGTATGGTTTAAAAAATATTATTATACAGTAAATGTATTACAAATGCATTGAGAATAACAGGAACAGAAAAAAACCTTTTTTAAAAATAAATAAATCTAAATGGCTCTAAAAACGTATTTTATAATAAACAACTATATATAAGTGTAATGTAAAATTAATGCAGTAATGAAAATAATTTCTTCACCAAAAAAAAAAAACCATTAAAATTGGTTAAAAATCTTAACTGTTCAAAAAATGAGTAAATAATAAACAAATACAGATAAATGTAAATCTATTACAGTAATAAAAATCACAAAAAAGAGAAACTCTGGATATGAATGGAAATGATATATTTTGCATATTTTTTTTTTTTTTTTTTACATCTTAATGGTTAAATAAAATTACTATGTAATGAATAAAAATATATTACTTTTTTTTTATTATTTTGGAGAGAAAGGTGACATGGTGATTCACCTTATCAATTCTCATTAATCAGTAAAATCTTTCTGTCTAATTTTTTTGGCTGCTACACATCTCGCATCTTCATAACATGGAGCCTGCAGCTCGAGCTGCTCAACCCAGGAGACGGTGGTGTGAAACTGCAGCGTGTGCGTTTTCAGAGATCCGGGGGAGGATCGAGACGCTCGCGTGCTCTCAGCAAACTGAGATCATCAGCCCCGAAAGACACGCCACAATTTATCAAACCCTCAATGGCTGGCATAAAAAACCAGGGTTTATGAGTGTGGATTATGAACGTGAGCGTATCAAACATCCTGACAGATCCCTCCCAGCTGATTAATGATGGGATGTCTGACTCATTCCCCCAAATCACGTCTTTCAAACTGTTTGTTTCAATGAACTGATCTAAAAAAAAGTCGTCGGTGTGGCATGTTAAATGCTCTAAAAATGATAAAGCTAAATGTAGACACATATGATTCACCTTCTGATCTGCTGCTCCAACAGGGATCCTAATAATAAAACCGTAATGAATTAGAAACAAAAAATATACATTATAATAAATATATATCTTGGATACATTGGAGAATAATAATGAATAATTTTGTAGTACAGCAGATTATTTTATCTCTCGTGCTCAAATGTGATTTTTCTTTTCCAAAATTAAAGGGAACCGTAAACAAAAAATTTGTTTTATTTAGTTTGATCTTTTATTTGGCTGTATAAAGAACATAGATATTTATTTCCTTTAGAAAATCCAACAAATACAGACTGTGCAACATTCAAGTAATCAAACTAGAGCAACATAATCGTCCCAAGTACAAAAGAACTTGATTCAGTAAAGCACTTTCGGAAGCGTTTCAGAAATAAACACAAGAAATGGCATCTAACGGAGAGTTGCATGAGGTGGATGGCTGCAGGTGCTGAAGACTTTACATCATGTCCAGCTGCATCAAAAAACATCAGTAAACAACTTAGCATGTTGCCAAAAGTAAAGGTCTAAATCTCTAATAAAGTATAAAGGATTTAATATACTTTCAGACCAAAATCACACTCATAAATATAATAATGTATGTGCTTGTCATGAAAACACTCACCAGATCATCCACATCTCCAGTGTCTTCCTGTGCTGGAGCCGCCTGCTCTTCCTCTTTCTGCTCAAACGCCAGGAACTAAACCAGCAAATACAGAGTTAATCGACCATAATAACAGATTTTACCAACAACCTTGATGTAAAACGGATGACAAAAATACCTAATCAAAAATATGAGATTGGAAATGGTCGTCAAAGATGTAGACGAGTTTGTTTCTTCACAGAATTTGGAGAAATGTAGCATTACGTTACTTGCTTAACAATGGATCCTCTGCAGTGAATGGGTGCCGTCAGAATGAGAGCCCAAACAGCTGATTAAAACATCACAGTAATCCACAAGTAATCCACACCACTCCACTCCATTAGTTAATGTCTTGTAAAGCCAAAAGCTGTGATGCTTGATCTATGTAGATTTCTCTCCTGATTCAGACCAGACAACTTTTTCACTGGAGGAAGCATTATTATATGGACTCATATTTTAGCCAGCAGCAAAGGTTTAAAGTTAAAAACGTCTTGATGCATTTGTTTCTTTTGTCTTCGCAAGACGTTAACTGCTGGACTGGAGTGGAGTGGATTCCTTGTCAGGGTTCCTACAGATTTTCCATTTCAAAATTCCATATCTTTCCAGACTCAAATTTCCAAACCTCTCAGTAGATTTTTAGACCATATTTAACAAAAATGATTCATACGGCATTATTTTCAGCTTTATATTTGGTACAATAGAGTCATCTGTAAATATATATATATATATTTTTTTTTTTTTTTTCAGGGTTTTTTCATTGATTTTCTGACAACATACAGAGCCCCTAAAATAAAAAAATAAAAATAAATAAAAAATACATTTTGCATGCACACAAAAAAGAAACTTTTTTGCGCCCTCGAGAAACTATTCACATGCACATGGAATTTATTTGCATGCTTACACATTATAATTTCTAGCTCTGTATAAACTATTTCCTTTGTGCATCACCTCCATCCCACTATGAATAAAGAAAGAGCATGGATGCACATGAACTAATAAAGATCTACTTGCTAAAATTTGGCTTTTCTTACGGTAGTACCTCTAATATCAAGGCCAATTTAGCACATCCTCTGTGGCGACAGAGAAAAACACGACACGACATGGGCTAACGGCACAATACGGCTGTGTGCATTGTCCTATTTGCCAAGTTTAACGGTCTATATTAACAAAAAAAAAAAAAAGTGTTCAAAATTTGGCTTTGTTAGAGCAGTATGACATATTTCAAGGCCCAAGGTCTCTTTAATGCAAACTCTGTGGCGGCCAAGAAACCTCACCAGTTTAATGGTTTCTCGTGCGCACATAAAAGTCTGTATATTTTGTATTTTAACAAAGGTCCTTGAGGCAATATTATACAGTGTTAGGAATATCGAGAAGAAACCCGAAATGCAAAACACTTTGCATAATAAAAAAAAGTGCACCTTGAACTTATTCAGTCGTGTCTGACAATCACTAAAGAATCACTAAACAGCTGCCATAAACACACTTTTTTATAATTTATTTTCTTTAAATTCTTACTTTTCAATTATAAAAAACTAAATGAAGCAAAAGTCTGGAATACTCTGCTTTCTTTTTTTCAGACCTGGAAATGACTTTAACCAAACTCCATACTTTTCCAAACTGCGTAGGAACCCTGACTTGTGTATTGTGATGTTTTTGTCAGCTATTTGGACTCGCATTCTGACGGCACCCATTCACTAGAGAGGATCCATTGGTGAACAAGTGATGGAATACTACATTTCTCCAAATCTGATGAAGAAACACTCATCTACATCTTGGATGGCCTGAGAGTGAGTACACTTTCAGCACTTTTTTTTTTACTTTTTGGTGAACTAATCCTTTTAATAACTATAAAAATATTTCAAAAGAACTTGTTCATTCTTATAGGCTGTATGCTACAGAAGTACCTGGTTTGCATCTTGTTTGGAAATGGTGCTTCCATCCACTTCATCCTTGCTAATCAGTGTCAGAGCATCTGAAAACAAAAGCACATGTTGAAGGCATGATGTCTTCAGCTTAACATGAGCAGAAGGCCTGATATTTACCTTGAATGAGCAGATTCCAGAATTCCTGAAGATTCCTGTCTGGAATGCTCCTCTTGAGGGACTGCATGTAGCTGTTGAACAGCTCTGCGTTTCCGGTCTGATGGAGTAAATTGTGGTCAGGTGTAGTATGACGTTTGTAAGCAAATGCATCAATGCTCTAAGCTCATGCACTCACAGTCATTAAAATACTCCAACACTAATAAACTGATTTGCAGCGCACATGTAACATCTGTAACATAAATAGTGCCACATGCAGGTGTTTACATCTGTTTCAGGTGATCTGATGTAAGTGGTCAGATGGAAATTGGCCCAAAAATTTCAATTAAAATGGAAACTGAACACATGAGGAATGTATATTTGATTAAAAAAGAAATTTCACAAATTTGAGCAGAAACCGAATAGTGAAAGGTTTTCATGATCATTAATAACCAGCGCAGTTATTATTATAATAACAGCATAATAACTATATTATTAAAAATAATTTCCGCTAATTAAAGCTAAAATAAAATAAAATAGTAAAAAAAAAAAACATACAACGTGTAGTATATTATATGCATTAATATTTACATTATTTAATATATATTTAATATATAATTAACAAATATAAATAGAATTAACATTTCTGTAATTTAAATGAAATCTGTATATGTAAAAGACATAAAAATTAGAAATGTAACTAAACCTAAAATAAGCTAAAGTACTAAAAATAATATTTAATATATAAATATCAAATAAATAAATACAAGCTACACTACCAGTTTTTGAACTCACCACACCACTATCAGTTTCTACTCACCAAGCCTGCATTTATTTGATACAAAATACAGCAAAAACAGTACAATTTTGAAATATTTTTAGTTTTTAAAGTAAATTCTTTCTATTTGAATATATTTTAAAATGTAATTTATTTCTGTGATCAAAACTAAATTTTCAGCATCATTACTCCAGTCTGCAATGTCACATTATGCTTCAGAAATCATTCTAATAGAGAAAACAGTATTATTATTATTATTATTATTATCATCATCATCACTAATATTTAAAACAGTTAAGCACATTCTTTTCAGGATTCTTTGATGAATAGAAAGATCCAAAGAACAGCAACTATCTAACATAAAAGTTTTTGTAACATTATACACTATAGAATTAAATTACAGAAATTAATACTTTTATTTAGCAAGGATGCTTTAAATTGATCAAAACTGACGACGTGATGACTAAGACATTTATAATGTTACAAAAGATTTCTATTTCAGATAAATGCAGTTCTTCTGATTTTTCCATTCATCAAAAAAACTGAAAAAAATTCTACTCAGCTTTTAACATAATAAAAAATGTTTTTTGAGCAGCAAATCAGAATTTTATAATGATTTCTGAAGTATCATGTGACTGTAATGATGCTAAAAAATCAGCTTTGAAATCACAGGAATAAATTATATTTTAAAATACGTTTAAATAGAAAACAGTTATTTTAAATAGTAAAAATATTTCAAAATTTGTGCATTTTTGCTGTACTTCAGATCAAATTCGGATCATTAAAAATCGTACTTTTCAAAAACTGATAGTTTTGACTGATAGTATACATAAAAATAACAATAAAAAAATGACAAAATAAAGACAAAAGCTTACATAAAATTACTAAATCTTGAAATAAAAATATAAAAATGTAAAATACTAAAACAACAGTGTCAGAAACACATTCAGTCAAGTCCAGATTTTATAGTGATAAACTAATAAGCATCTAAGAATACATAACCCACAAATATATGGTAAAATGGTCAACTTTAAATTAAACCAAAGCAATTTTAATGATATATTCCAACACCAATTGAAACATAAACATATTTCTCAACTCGTTCACAAACTTACTTCTATTATTTTTATTATTATTATGGGTTTGCTTTTTTGTGAATTTGTCTGAAATCAGAAGTGCACTGAAACCCTGTCTAGGTAGGTTTTGGACCGGAGTCTCAGACTCCAGCTGAGCTCAGTTCGTCTGAAACGAATCCCAACATCCTCCGGCAGTGTGCTTTTCCCACCGACCCGCAAAAACTACTCATCCTTAAGTGATCCCTGATTGGATGCGGAAGTTTAATTGAGAGCTCACCGATACGGACTGATCCCTGAAGGCCTGGATACAGGCAATGCTCTTCATGTAGTATTCGGGGCTCCTGTTGCCCAGCAACTGCTCAATCCTGTGGGTCAGCTGCTGGCATGCTGTCAAGGTTACAAAACAATGATTATCAAAGCCACCGCGCTAACAACCAAACCTGCAGCTTACAACATGAGTGATTTAACGCAGAGTGACTATTCAGTGTCTTAGAGACTACTTTCAATCTTTAGCATGGCCTTGCAGACATGCCAGGAACGGAAATAGTGCATTTACATTACAGCATGTTTAAAGGAGAAGTTCACTTCCAGAACAACAATTTACAAATAATTTACTCATTCCCTTGTCATCCAAGATGTTCATGTCTTTCTGTCTTCAGTCATATAGAAATTATGTTTTTTGAGGAAAAGATTTCAGGATTTTTTTCTTCATATAATGGACTTGATTGGTGCCCTGATTTTGAACTTCCAAAATGTAGTTTAAATGCAGCTTCAAAAGGGTCTAAACGATCCCAGCCGAGGAAGAAGGGTCTTATCTAGCAAAACGATCATTCATTTTTTATGAAAAAAAAAAAAATTGTATACCTTTTAAGCACAAAAGCTTGTGTAGCACAGGCTCTGGGATGTACGTTCATGAAGCTACGAATTTGTGATGGGTTGTTCTTGAACAATTCGTTCATTTTGAACGAACCTTTAATGTGACTCGGGAAGAACAATCTCGTCTCGGGGAGTGATTCGTTCAGTCGCGTATGCGCAACATCCTATTAGGTTCTGTACTGGAATTAGTTCACCTGTTTCAAGTCTTCAGGGTTTTTTTTTTCTATGGGGCTGCCACATGATGAACAAACGACTCAAACCCGAAAAAGAGGTGAGGTGAGCTAATCATAGACCAAAGACCCAGGTAAACAATGAATTAAATTTTTTCTGTTTCTTATAGCATTATAGTTTTGTCTTGTTTGTGGTGTGATCAACGTTTGTGTAAGCAGTAGATGTGTTAGGGAAGTAACACGTAACATTTTAATTATATTTTGCTAAAATTAACTAAATGACTCGAAAAAAGATTCGTTCATTTTGCTGAACGAGACTCAAAGGTCCGAGTCGGTAAAATGATCCGAACTTCCCTTCACTACTTCGAGCAACATCTAAGTTCATCGTCTGTGTACTCTGGCTAAAAAAAGGTAGAGAATGGCGAAAAACTCCATCTTATTTTCTCCTACAACTTCAGAATCATCTGACATCGTTGTACCTTTTTGTTTGTAAACAGCGTTTGACTTACTTGCACTTTCTTAGTCTTTGCATGTTCGCTTTGTAAACACTGGGTCTGTAGTTCTGCGTGACCTTTCGACCTGATTCAATAATACGTAGCGTCGTGAACACGCATCTCAGAGCCTGTGCTACACAAGCTTTTGTGCTTAAAAAATATACTAATTTTTATTTTCCGAAAAAAAAAAAATGACCGATCGTTTCGCTAGATAAGACCCTTCTTCCTTGGATGGGATCGTTTAGAGCCTTTGAAGCTGCATTTAAACTACATTTTGAAAGTTCAAAATCAGGGCACCAATCAAGTCCATTATATGAAGAAAAATGCTGAAATGTTTTCTTCAAAAATCATAATTTCTTTACGACTGAAGGCAGAAAGACATGAACATCTTGGAAGGGGGTGAGTAAATTATTTGTGAATTGTTGTTCTGGAAGTGGACTTCTCCTTTAATAGCTGACACTTTTGTGAAGGTTGAGGAGTGAGAGTAGAAAAGAAAATCAAACTGAACAATCCAATCTCACCCTGATCGAAAGAAATGGTCTTCTGTCGAACCAACGTGCAGAAATCTCTGACTGGATTGACGCTGCCAACCTAAAAGAGAGAGCGCTTGTTAATGTGAGATGCTTCATACAGTATTGAAGTCAGCATGAATACATGTTCCTGGTCTTATTGTGCTCATATTACTGTAAATATCTCTGAAAGACAACTTTTTCTGCTAATGTCCAATGGAAAAAGCAAGTTCTGCCCTACATGTTTTCTATTTAATACACTTTTCACTCTAAAATACATAATGTTGTGCACAAAATGGATTGTGAAAAGGATTTTATGTTGAATTTAGGATTTAAATGTTTTATAAATTTTAAGGGAAAGCATTAAAAAAAAAAATCTAATATATATAAAAATTATTCCAATTTATAATTTAGTATAAACTACCATTTAAAAGTTGGGGTTGCTAATAAAAAATCTCTTCTGCTCACCAAGGTTGCATTTATTGGTTCAAAAATACTGTAAAAATAGTGAAATATTATTACAGTTTAAAATGTTAATTTTCTATGCAAATATATTGTAAAATATAATTTATTCCTGTGACCCAACGCTGATTTTTCAGCATCATTACTCTAGTTTTCAGTGTCACATGATCCTTCAGAAATCATTCTAATATGCTGATTTGCTGCTAAAGAAACATTTCTGATTATTATCAATGTTGAAAACAGTTGTGCTGCTTCATATTTTTGTGGAAACCTTTTTTTAGGGTTCTTTGATAAATCTTTTGTACTATTAGAAATATCTTTACTGTCATTTCTGATTAATTTAATGCACTCTTGCTACTCATTTCTTACTAAATGACCCAAACTTTTGAACGGTAGTATATATAAATATAAACGTATAATATTTAGTCATTTGAATCCAAATAATGCACATTATTAAACAGATTTCAGACATGAGAGTCTCACCGATGTGATATTTCCCTCTGCAATCTCGGCCAGGTTAAACTCGGTTTCTTCATCCACTTTGACTTTCTTCACATCTGGTTCGTCAGCACTGACGAAGACACACAAATCAACAACAGTAATTCATTCTAGCTCATTTCAGATTATGAACAACAAAAATGCATAAAAAAGATCAAACTCAAAAGTATGATAACATCACTGACACTAAAAACACACATTAGGAGTGGGCAGGGCTTAAACTTGTTACACACCCCTCTGGAATACTTAATTCTGATTGGGCAATCATAAAATAAACCCCACCCATATAGGTGTGCACTACTTCGTGTTTCTTCAGGTTTTTTGAAGATAAATGTAAAACTTTTTAAATAACATGTAAAGACAAATTAAGGAATAAATGTAAGAAGACAAAGAAATTCACCAAAATGAAGTGAGTTTATGATTACAACAAGAACAAGTATATGCCAAAAGGGTCAGAACAAAAAAATTCAAAAAATTCTAAGGGAAAAGTTGACTTTTTTGACCCCACTGGCAGATTTTTGTTCATTTTAAGCATAAACGTACTTAATTTTGTTACATTTCTTAGAAAACAAGACTTCATTTTCGTCTTCATTTTGCATCTCAAGTAATGTATCTTGATTTAAGTATGTTTAGACATTTGTACTGAAAAACAACATAAAAATATACCTGCAAGCACTTAAGGCCTTTAAGCATATAAGGAAAAAGACAACATTATTTAGCGAGGCTGTACCCAAAACAATGATTAAAAAAGCATTTTGGCAAATCCAGGTTATTTAACACAGAAATATGTTTTTTTTACATTTATGTTACAGCGCCAGCTGTGTTCCAATCACCTTAAAACTTGGCATGCTTGTTTAGAATCACCTGTCGCATGTGGTCAGCAGGTCTTGTGAAGATTAGAGTTTTCCTTTAAGTTTTATAGGATTTCTGATAAATTTGGACAGGCCCCTTTTCCCCCCGTTATAGCTTTCCCAAAACATAAATTTCCAATTTTTTTGATAATTATTGGCCTAGAGAGTCCAGAGAAGCATACTCCAGTGTTTTTTCCAGATTGAGTGAAAAACGTAAGACTAGTTCACAAAAGTAGTTTTTTTTTCTCCTTTTAATCATTTAACAAACGATTTGATTGACAGCAGTGGTCCTAGAGGCAAAGTTGTCCGGAATGAGGCGTTCTATCATATGATACGAAAAACCGTGCGACGTACAATCAATTACAATATGGCCCCCCCCAGTGGCCGATTTCTTTCAAATTTCTCTTACAGCTTTGGGGCCGTGAGTCAAACAGGCCCACCAAGTTTCATTCTGATTGGCCTCGTTAACCTTGTCTAACAAATGCTCAAACTTCGTCGGCCAATGGTGGCCATGTTTTTTGAGATACGCAAATGTCCTTGTAGATACTTGTGACACTTCAGACCAAGACTGTGCACACCTGTTTTTATGTTGATATGACATATGGTTGCACATTTATGGATATTTTTATGATTTTTCTTTCTCTCACAGCATCACCAAGTGGCCAAGCTCTGCGATTTTTGTCCGGTGACCTCAGATTGAGCTCTTACATAAGTGTTCTGAGTTTGGCGGAGATCTCTCATTCCATTCAGGAGTTAAAGGCATTTTACTAAAAGTGGCCCCGCCCCTTTCAAACGTTTTGGTGTCCCTTTGCGACACCAAAGTGGCCAAGCTCTGCTTTCTTTCCCCTGTAACCTCAGATTGAGTTCTTACCAGTGTTGGGGAAAAATACTTTTAAAAGTAATGCATTACAATTTTTATGTTACTCCCTGAAAAAGTAACTAATTATCTTACTTAGTTACTTTTTATGGAAAGTAATGCGTTACGTTACTTTTGCGTTACTTTTTAAATCTGGGCAGGGCTTGCTTCTTTGTTTTTAATATAAAACAATTCTAATGTAAAAGCCCTCTTACACCAAAAGTGAAATGAATTCACCTCAGGCTGAAAGAAATGTACATTTATGCAGGAGATCACTCTTCAGCTATAAAAATGAAGAACAAATGTTAGTTTATCTAAAGTAATTTTTGCTTATTAGTATGGTTAAATTGCATCATCGAAGGTCAGCAGCAAAAACACTGATTAATAAAATGGGATTAAATACATAAAGGATATTTGTTTTATTTAACATTTAATTATTGCAGGGCTGTGTCATATTCTGAGTTTGCATTTCACTGTTATTCATTTTGAGGAATACTGAATCTGTTTTTTGTGAGTGAGATGAATTAATGCATGTTCACATTTAGTCTAGAAAACAGTAACATCATGTTTACTCCCAATTTCCTGACAGGAGACTTGTCAATCAATAAATGGGGAAAAAGTAACTGGCGTTACTTATTTGAAAAAGTAACTCAGATATTTTCTTAGAAAGTCGAAAGTAATGCGTTACTTTACTAGTTACTTGAAAATAGTAATATTATTACGTAACTCGCGTTACCCCAACACTGGTTCTTACATAAGTGTTTTGAGTTTGGTGGAGATACCTCATTCCATTCTGGAGTTATAGGCATTTTACTAAAAGTGGTCCCGCCCCTTTCGAACGTTTTGGCATCCGTTTGTGACGGCAAGTCGAAAGTTCAACTTTTTTTTGATAATTATTGATATTCACTCTCCAGAGAATCTTTCTGCATTGGTTTGGTTCCAATTGAGCGAAAAACATAGGACTAGTTCGCAAGTTTTTCGAAAAATGCTAAATACCTGGAAATTTCGCCAGGCTCACGATCGAATCTGAGGCGTGCATTTTGTCCGGTGTGAGCCAAGGATTCCAACGAATTAAGACAACTGAGCCTGTGACTGACGGTTTAGCAGTTTCGTAGTTTTGTTCGCTGTAGCGCCCCCGTCAGGCCGATTGGGGCGAGCCTTGGTGACGTTGTAGGCGGTATGAGTACTACCATCCCTCCAAGTTTCAAGTCTCTACAACTTACAGTTTGGTCTGCACAATCAGTGTTACATGGAGATTGCTGATCCATAACCATTCTAATTACAATAGGGTTTCAGTGCTACGCACTTGAACCCCTGAATACAGAGCAAGATATTAATTTTATAAAGAGCAAATTAGGGCTTTTTAAAATCTGCAGGAACTTTTCGTTATTAATGAAAAACAAAAAAACAGCTCAGCAAATACATCTACCACAATCTATACCGGTTGACACGTATATGCTGGAAGTCATATAGCACTTCTCATCGATTTCATCCCCAGCTCTGGTGTTGATTTGATCCATTCTCACCTGCTGCCGAACACGTCTGCACTCGTCTTCTGCTCCTTCTTTTTCGCCACCACTTTCAGTGGGAACTTGGTCTTGACGTCCTGCAGAGGGGCCTGGCAGCGGGCGGACACGGCCTGGGGCCGCTCTAGAACCCTCTTCAGCCACGGCTCTACGGGCGGCAGGGGATCATCAGGATTCACAACGCGGTGATGCAAGCACTGAGGATGTGAGCCAAGAAAAGATCAATGAGACCCACTGCAGAGACACCGACCCGAGACAACACGGATTTCACAGCCAATGTCACACACCTGAGTCACTGTACTACTGAAGGACAAAGACAGGAGTGCGAGGGTGAATAAAGACAAAGGCTCAGTGCATTTAAGTTTGGGGTTAGTAAGGATGCATTAAACTGATTAAAAGTGATAGCAAAAACATTTATAATGTTGGTATTCAAGAATCAAGTTTCCGCAAAAATATTGGGCTGTTTTCAACATTGATAATAGTCAGAAATGTTTCTTAAACAGCAAATCAGCATATTAGAATGATTTCTGAAGGATCATGTGACACTGAAGACTGCAGTAATGATGCTGAAAATTCAGTTTTGTTTACAGGAATAAATTACATTTTAAAATATATTCACATAGAAAACAGTTCCTTGAAATTGCAATAATATTTCACAATTTTTACTGTATTTTAAATAAAATAAATGCAGCCCTGGTGAGCAGAAGAGATTTTCAAAAACATTAAGAAAACTCTTACTGACCCCAAACTTTTGATATTATGAACTAACAATGAACACCATTTATTAATTTACACATAATATACTATGGTTCATCAACTTACATAGCTTGAAAATACTTGAATATTTGTTTATTAGTAAGTGTTCATGTATTTTCAAAATGTATAAACTAATAAATCATAGCATATAGTAAAATTAATATTAACCTTGATTAAATGCTGTAAACGTATTGTTGTTTGTTTATATTAACTATTAAAGCAACTACTCATTGTAAAAGTGTTACTTTACCAGTCAAAAGTTTCTGAACAGTAAGATTTTTAATGTTTTATTTGATCAAAAGTTCAGCAAAAACAGTAAAAGTTTTGTATTTTAATATATTTCAAAATCTAATTTATTCCTGTGATTTCCAGTAGATTTTTTCAGGTTTCTTTGATGAATAGAAAGTTCAGAAGAAAGCATTTATCTGAAATAGAAATATACATCTAAAAAAAAAATACTGACTCCAAGCTTTTGAATGGTATAGTGTTTAACGTTACAAAAGCTTTTATTTCAGATAAATGCTTATCTTTGGATCATCAACGAATCCTAAAACAAAATGTATTCAACAGTTTTAAATACTGATAATAATAATTATAGTAATAATAATAATTTTTCTTGATCAGCAAATCAGCATATTAGAATGATTTCTGAAGGATCATGTGACACTGAAAAATTAGCTTCGATCAGTGAAATAAATCACATTTTAAAATATATTAAAATAGAAAGCAGTTATTTTAAATAGTAAAAATATTTCTACATTTTATGGTTTTTGCTGTACTTTGGATCAAATAAATGCAGGCTTGGTGAGCAGAAGAGACGTCTTTAAAAAACATTAAAAATCTTACCGTTCAAAAACTTTTGACTAGTAATGTAGGTAAACATTTCTGTTTATAACTATGCATGGTTAAATTTATGCATATGAATGAAAATGCTTAAATATTATTCTTCCTTGATTTTTTTTATAATTAGATTTTTAATATATTTTATTTATTGTATTAAACATTTTGAATCTTAACATTTTGAATTGCACTCTTTTGTAAGTCAATTGGGATACAAGCATCTGCTAAATGCATAAATGCATAAATGCAAATGTATTTGACTATTGTGACCGTATCAAATACTGTTAGACCAATAAAATAGAAACTTCCACCACCCCGTCCCATCATGCCTGGAAAAGTCTCTGGAACTGTGGGTTTGGAATGTGTTTGACTTTGAGGATGTCCACACTCTCTCCATCCTCATCCTTTTCCACCAGCATCATGGAGTCGATCAACGCATCCACGGCTGACAGCTGAGACTCTGAACAGAGACATTCACACAAACACCATCACATTCAACCAACAAAATCAATATTCATCTCCTTTAGTCTGCCCTCAGAAGGGCAGCAGGGTTTCTACAAGTTTTACAAAGGCAATTTTCAGACTTTCAGACTTTTTGAAATAAAAGGGAACACAACACGGCAAAGTGTTCTCTAAATGTAAATGTCTAAGGAGAAACACAATGAGTTGCAAAAACAAATTCAAATCTCTATTACTCTTTTATTTATTTAATCAAAAAATAGCTTAAATTAATATGGTAATTAGTTTTACTTTACTCAGTATTTTTTTCTTGCTTTCTAGTGCAAATGTTTAAAAACTCTTACATCAAGATGAAAAATATATCAAAATGAAGCAAATTTATGAAGAAAAAAAAAACAAATTAATTAAAAGATAAGCAAGTTCATTCTCCGCCGACAGATATTTGCTCATTTTAGGCATAAACGCACTTAATTTGCTTAATTTTGCATCTTAAGCAAATGCAAGTATTTTTAGATATTTGCACTGGAAAACAAGACAAAAATGCTGCCAATTTTATGCAATATTTAATACCATGAGTGAATAATGAATTGAGACTTTCTGCTATGATTTAAGACCTTTTTGGGCCAAACTTTGTGGAATGCAAATTAAGACTTTTTAAGACCTCCAGAAACCCTGAGAAGACAGAAGAAATTGCTGATGCAGGATAATGCTGCAGAATTTATCTGAATAAATTCAAAATTGCAATACGGGCAAGCTTTATAGAAACCAGCTCCTGTTTTGTGGATCTTTTTATCTGACGACCCACCTGAGGGTGTGAACTTCTTGTTGTTTTCCAACACGGGGAATGTAAACTGTCTGAGATCCTCCATAAAAGGCAGCTGCACGTACAGCAGACACTGAGGACGGGAGACATAAGGAGTGAGTCTGGTGTGCAACATACTAAAGATGCATCTTTTATAGTGTGCTTTATTTTTGATATGAGTCCACATACTTCATATTTCTCCTTTATGCAGGGAAAAGCGGCGCCCACTTGAGGGTTGCTGCGACGGTCGTAAGCATAACGCACAATCGCTGCCATCTTTAGACTGTCGAGGGCGTGGATCAAAGCGGACAGCGCCACTGCTGCATGCTACATACATACAATAAAACAATATATTTAATACAAAATATTACACTACTATTCAACATATATATATATACATATATATATATATATATATATATATATATATATATATATTTTTTTTTTTTTTTATAAATAAATCAATTAAAAACAATTCAGCAAAGATGCATTAAACTGACCAAAAGTGACAGTACAAGACGTTTATAATATTACAAAAGATTTCTATTTCAGATAAATGCTGTTCTTTTGAAATTTCTATTCATCAAAGAATCCTGAAACATTAAATGCATTATGGTTTTCACAAAAATATGAAGCATCACAACTGGTTTCAACACTGATAATAATCAGAAATGTTTCTTTAGCAGCAAATCAGCATATTAGAATGACTTCTGAAGGATCGTGTGACTGAAGACTAAAGACAAGATGCTGAAAATTCAGCTTTGCATCACAGGAATAAATTACATTTTAAAATAAAATGACATATAAAGAACTTATTTTAAATTGTAATAATACTTCACTATTTTAAAATATTTTTGATTAAATAAATGCAGCCCTGGATTGATAGATATTATTAATTTCACATTATTTAGGTACATCAAAAACCTAAAATTTTATTAAATTCCAGGTTGAAATGAAAATCTATCTTTTTGACTACCATACATATTCAAACATCACAATTATTGATAAGTACTGAACTAATAATAGCAAATTCCAGCATAATTTCACAGTGAAACTCACCTCGTCATCTCTGGGTGCAAAAACTTTGACAACTTGGGTTCCCATAAACTGATGACGATGAATCTGCATCAAACAAACAAACAAAAATAACTGTATATTATATAAGGAAAAACAAGGCACAGAAAAAAATCAATATGTATATAAATTTAAGCATTTTGTACTGTACTGATGAGTCTGTAAAATTTGATTTTGGAGTATGTGCCAAAATAATCATAATGACCTGACCGTCCTAAATAAAGAATTTGTTATCAGTAGCTTCCTATTATGTTCTATTGTGGTTCTCGCACTCATTTCAAGTTGTAGAAAGATATATACAGCCATTTGATAAAGACTGCTCTCACAAAGCTGAGTATACTTTATGACCCAAGATGGTTTTATGACCATATGATAAAATATACTCGTTTGAAAAGAGCGCCATCTGCTGGAGAGCATCTTACCAGCTCCTGTTTAGTGAAGCCAAGCACAGAAAAACACTTCCCATCAGACTTATATTTCATCTGGTCCTCGTCAACCTTAGAAAATGGCACAATGTCACTTCCGTAACGGAAACCTGTAAAGCATAAATAGAAAGCTCTTGATTTTTAAGTCACATTTATTTATATAGCACTTTATACGACACAGATTGTCAAAACAGCCTCACAAAAATAAACAGAAAAATAACAGTTAATGTTGCAGAATTCATCAATTATAAAACAAAATCGATTTCAGCTGTAAAGCAGCTCTACAAGGTAAATTTAAACCTTTATGACCAAGTAAAGAAATTTTAAGAAATAAACGGAGGGGAACACAACATCAATATGTTCTCTAAATGTAAATGATTAGGAAACAGAAAATTAGTTGCATTGTTTGAAAATAAAGCTTTTAAACTTGTTTTCTTTGAAACTGATCAAACTCAAGTGAGTTTATGATTAAAAAAAAATAATTTTGAAATCAAAAGTTTACATACACTTTGCATAATCTGAAAAATGTTAATTTTTTACCAAAATAAGAGGGATCATATAAAATGCATGTTGTTTTTATTTAGTACTGACCCGAATAAGATATTTCACATATTTCATATTTCAGATGTTTACATATAGTCCACAAGAGAAAATAATAGTCCCCGTTCAAAAAAAAAAGACCCCAGTTTACATACACTTGATTCTTAATACTGTGTTGTTCCTGAATGATCCACAGCTGTGTTTTTTGTTTAGTGATAGTTGTTTATGAGCCCCTTGTTGGTCCTAAACAGTTAAACTGTCTGTTGTTCTTCAGAAAAATCCTTCAGTTCCCACAATTCTTTGGCTTCTCATCATTTTTGTGTATTTGAACCCTCTCCAACAATGACTGTATGATTTTGAGATCCATCTTTTCACACTGAGGACAACTGAGGGACTCATATGCAACTATTACAGGAGGTTTAAGCGCTCACTGATGCTCCAGAAGGAAAAATTATGCATTGAGAAATGGGGGTGAAAACTTTTGAACAGAATGAAAACGTGCATGTTTTTCTTATTTTGCCTAAGTATCATATTTTTTCCATTTAGTACTGTCATTCAGAGGCTACAGAAGATACTTACATGTTTCCCAGAAGACAAAATTAAATTTACTCTGATCTTCAAATTCCAAAAGTTTTCAACCCCGGCACTTAAAGCATTGTGTTTCCTTGTGAAGCATCTGTGAGCGTTTGAATCATTCTGTAACAGTTGCATATGAGTCCCTCAGTTGTCCTCAGTGTGAAAAGATGGATCTCAAAATCATTCAGTCATTGTTGGAAAGGGTTCAAATACACAAAAATGCTGAAAAACCACAGAATTTGTGGGACCCGGAGGATTTTTCTGAAGAACAGCAGGAAGTTTAACTGTTCAGGACAAATTAAGGGACTCATGAAACAAAAAAACACAGCTGTGGATCATTCCGGTAACAACACAGTATTAAGAATCAAGTGTATGTAAACTTTTGAACGGGGTCAGTTTTGTAAATTCAACTATTATTTTCTCTTGTGGACTATATGAAAATGTCTTTTGTGTGAAATATCTTATTCAGGTCAGTACTAAATAAAAAATAACATGCATTTTGTAAGCTCCCTCTTATTTTGGTAAAATAATTTGCAGATTTTGCAAGGTGTATGTAAACTTTTGACTTCAACTGTATCTGCCAGTGGGCTCAGAAAAATCAACTTAATTCAAAGGGAAAACAATTTTTCATTCTCCAATGAAATTATATTTGTTCTTGCTTCATGCATAACTTAATTTTGTTCAATTTCTCAGAAAACAAGACTTCATTTTACATATGAATTAAATGCAAGGATGTTTAGAAATTTGTATTGGAAAACAAGGAAAGGAAGACAATTTTTAACCTATTTCTCATGCAACATTTAACATTTAATTTAAGACATTTTTAGGGCCGTAATTTATTAATTTTTTAAGACCTGCAAATTTTGGTCTCATCTGATAGTGTCAGTGCAGTTAAACTGATAATGTTACTGAATATTAATAGTCTTTTACACCCCACTTTAACAGGTAAACAACCACGACTATGTTCACAAGACAGCTGATTTAGCCCAAATCTGATACTGTTATGAACGACTGCAAAAATCAGTGTGAATGTGCCATTTTTAGGCTTTATTCTGCACCTTGGATAGTGTCGTCCTTCTGTACTTCAGTTTCATTATCATCATTCAGGCAGTAAACCGTTTCCCTCTTGACGTCGTCTCTCTGGTGACTCTGAGCTTCTACTATGGCCCAAGACTTCTTCACCTTCTCCTCCGTCACCTTATGAGAACCAACACAATATTAGATCAGGTTACAGCAGAAGACATCAGCACGTTTTGATCACAATCTATCAGGAACTCACAGCTTTGTATCCGACGATGCGTATGGTCAGAGAGCTGCCGATGGTCAGCTGACAGGGCCAAGCCATCGGCCTCCTGTCGATGCGCTTGAAGATGGACAGCTTCTCCAGAGCATCACTGCAACGAAAATCAACACAAAGTACTTCCAAGACTTTATCAGGATTCCAATTTGTACTGTATATTAGGTACTAATCTTTTGAGTTAAGCAATTTTCATCAGAACACAAATTCAACTCAGAAAAGATGCAACACTGAAGACTGGAGCAATGATGTTGAAAATTCAGCTTTGCATCACAGGAATAAATTATATTTTACAACATATTCACATAGAAAATTGTTATTTTAAACGTAAATAATATTCAAAATGCTACTGTTTTTACTGTATAATATATAATACACACACACATATACATCCAAAAAGCTTGGAGTCAGTATCTTTTTTTTAATTATAAAAATTAATATTTTTATTCAGCACAGATGCTGAAAGTTGATCAAAAGTGATGATAAAGACATTTATAACACGGAAGATTTCTATTTCAGATAAATGCTGTTTTTTCTGAATTTTCAAAAAATTCAGCTATATTCAAATAGAAAACAGTTATTTTAAATAGTAAAAATATATCAAACTTTCACTGTTTTTACTGTAATTTGGATCAAATAAATGCAGACTTGTTTAAAAAAACATAAAAAAATCTTACTGTTCAAAAAAAAAGAAAGAAAGAAAAATGTGCGTGTGAAAACTTTTATAAAATATTTCATTTATATACTTATAAATATTACATATATATTTACATATTTTGTTAAAAAAAATCACTAAAATATTTTTTTAATTATATAATTATAAAATAGATTTTTGTTATATGTATACATAATTATACACAAAATAATCAAATATATTACGTATTTTAATTATTATAAATATTTACATTTAACTTTATATAAATATATTTTATGATGTAAATCAGGGCCAGTGGACCGTGATGACATTTGATTTTGGACTGCTATAGCAGAAATGAGGAGAAAAAAAAAAATTAAAAAAACATGCCATTGAAGAATATCTTAATTTCTAATTTATATTTTTTAACTTTGCTCTGAAATGTAAAAAATAAACAATGTAAAAAAGTGAATTTGAAAAAATAATCATTTTAAATTACACTTTTTTATTATTTAGAAACTGTTTAAATTGAATGCATTTTAAAAAAAGTTTGATGTAACGCAACATTTACTTTTGGCCCACAGCCCTCAAAAAGTAATAAAAAGTCAGGGCAACTAACAATAAATAAATAAACTGTGCACTAACTGTATTTTCCTCTTACTGATAAGAATTTATACCTAAACGTATACACCTCCTCCAGGCCTTCCTCTTCCTCTAAGCTGGTCATGATTTGCTTGACCATCTCCAGACCTTGTGTCTGCTGTCTGTTTAAGCCTTTTCCTGGACGGCCAGGACCCGCTGACGGTCCCGGTCCATCCCCTCTCCCATCCGCTCTGTCCTCACCATCCACAGGGAACGGCAAACTGACCAAATCAAACAAATCACAGATCAGTGCGTGCAGAGTTGGACACAGAACTAACAATAAAAACTGTTTAGCAGAAAATTAGTCTCACACAAACAGAAATTAGACTATTAGCATCAAATCTAGGTCATTTAAACTGGAAAAGATTATCTAACTTAGACATGTTTAATGCGTGTGACATATAAAAATACATTAAATCATCACATTGTTTTTTTCAAGAAAAAGGGCAAGAAAAAAATATAGTTCTTTGGCCTCAGGTTAAAAACAATCGTTACTGTTGATCCATTTTATTATTAGTTATCAGTATGTGTTTCTTACAAGAACTGCAGGGTGATACCAGCTTTCTTCAAGTTCTGAATGATAATGTCCAGCTGGTCTTCTGAAGTCTGGACATTCAGATCCGTCAGCAGGACGATGTTCAGACGCTCAAACTTCTTCCCCCTGAAGAAAAAAACAATAAAGAGGGTGACTGCAACATAGAAACTTCTTAACTCCATTTAAATAAACAGAAAAATATGTAATAGAAGATCTCACATGGTTTCATCCTTCAAAAGGTCCATGCAAACAACCAGAGCATCAAGCCCTGATTAACCAGTCAAGGACTTTACATAGTAGCATTAACATGTAACAAAAACAGAATAATATTATTAAATTAGATCCGAGATTTACAATATTTTTTCTCAGCTGAACTCCACTGGTGAGCTATGAGATCTATAACGTGTATTGTTGTGTTTTATCAACATGTGTAAAGTAACAGGAAGGATACAGTCTGCTTGCTGACCACCAGGTTGCACTTCGCTCGCAATCTCCTCGAGCAGCTCAAAATCAGGCATCATGAGGTGACGGTGAACCGTGATGTTCTCATACTGGCCGCCTTCGGCCAGACGGTTCTTAGTGCCGTCGGTACCAAACAGCACCAGACCCACCTCATCCTTATTTTCAGCAAACACCTGAAATATAGAGGATGTCAATCAAACTCTTGATGCAGTAGCATATAGATATAAATAAATGGAGAAAAAGTACAAACCTGCCGCTGGACAAACTTCTGAATGACTTTTTTGGCCTGTTCGAAAGGGGGTTCCTGGCCAGGCTCAGAGTTGCTCATGGAGAAACCCACATCCATGCACAGCACCAATGCTGACTGCAAAACGAGAATAAAAGACAAAGATGAAGATACACTACCTGTCAAAAGATTTCTAATGTTTTTTGAAGAAGTCTCTTCTGCTCACCAAGCCTGCAAGCCTGATTTGATCCAAAATAGTAAAATTGTGAAATATTTTTATTTAAAATAACTGTTTTCTATTTGAATATATTTTAAAATGTCATTTATTCCTGTGATTTCAAAACTGAATTTTTTAGCATCATTGCTCCAGTCACATGATCCTTCAAGAAATCATTCTAATATTCTGATTTGCTGCTTAAAAAACATTTATTGTTATTATTATATTAAAAAACATCTGAGTAGATTTTTTCAGGTTTCTTTGACGAACAGAAAGTTCAGAAGAACTTATCTAAAATAGAAATCTTTTGTAGCATTATAAATGTCTTTTATCATAATTTATTTATAAGATAAATGCTGATTATTGGGTCTTTCTATTCATCAAAGAATCCTAAGAAAGTAAGAAATGTACTCAACTGTTTTAAATATTGATGATAATAATAATAATAAGAAAAAATGTGAACAGCAAATCAGCATATCAGAACGAATTCTGAAGAGTGATGTGACATTGAAGACTGGAGTAATGATGCTGAAAATTCAGCTTTAACCACAGGAATAAATTTCATTTTAAAATACATTCAAATAGAAAGCAGTTATTTTAAATAGTAAAAATATTTCACAGTATATTTTTTGATTGCAACATATAATTCATTACTGTTAATAGTGTTCATTGTCTGTTTGATTACGTCATTAACTGATTTTTACCGTACACCTCTGCCATATGTACGTCAACTTGACATAATCACCACTAGTAAGCCACTACTAAATATATTACAGAAACTTTAATTTTCTGTAAAGCTGCTTTGCAATGATTTGTATCGTGAAAAGTGCTATAGAAATAAACTTGAATTGAAAATAACTATATAATAATTAATAATTAAAGTAATAATTGTATTATATATTAATAAATAATATTATTAATAATTAATAAACACAATATTATTTATTCAGTAAAATATAATTTATTTAAACAATATTAAAATACAGTTATATTCAAATACAGGGCTCCAGACAAAAAATAAATCAATTCAGGAGCCACTGGCTCCTACGAGAATCAAAATTAGGTGCCAAATATTTTTTTAGCTGCCACAGAATAAACATTTTTTGTTGTTGTTGTTTTTTAAACCCTTTTAACATTTCAGTCATACTGTCATGTGTTTATGTCTCATATTTTCTTGTCTTTATCAGCATTTTAATCCATCGTGTAGATGTCCTGGGAACTAAACGTCATTTTCAACCTGAGAACAATGTACATTCAAAGAATTGTTTATTATACACAGAATCTGTGCCAATATCATGGACCATAACTATGTCAGCATCACATTTAGGAGTGTAGTTTGGGCTCTAGGCTTGGGCGGTAATACGGTAATATGGTATACCGCGGGATCTAAAAATAGCAACGGTATCAGTTTCAATACCGTTATACCGTCATAAAAAAACAATGCACTTATATAGGAGACAAGGATTAAGTATTAAATATAATTTATTTAATGCCTAAAAATTATTTTAGAAAGGATAAGTGTTTGTGACCCGTTAAAATACCAACATTTGTTTTCTGGGATTAATTTTACATGCGCAAAAAGCAGCAAACAACAGAACATAAGGATTCACATGGACACGTCGCATCACCTGCAGCGCTTCTGCGAATGGAGAAAAACATCATAAAGCTAGGCAATATATATATATATAGGCTATATATATATATATATATATACTTCAGTTTCGCTTTAGCCCAAATG
The DNA here is from genome assembly GCF_022985175.1 of Labeo rohita. Classification (NCBI taxonomy): domain Eukaryota; kingdom Metazoa; phylum Chordata; class Actinopteri; order Cypriniformes; family Cyprinidae; genus Labeo; species Labeo rohita. Next base: position 34,703,298 of record NC_066877.1, read on the forward strand.
GTTTGGTTTTGGCTTGTTGCTTAGCTTCTTATATTTTTCATTCTTGTTCTTTTCTAAATACTTTTAAATTGAAAGGATTTTTTTTGTGGAGTGAGGGGAACTAAAATAGCCTAGCCTGTACTGTAAATATTTCGCGTCGACACCAGGTCTTTTTGAATGTAATAATAAAATGCGACTTAACGTTATAGGCCTGAAAAAAAAGACCTTTTAAACCGTTTAACTGATTGTATTAATCGGTCAAACTTCTTTCTGTTGGTTAACGGTTAACCGGTCAAAATGAGCATCCCTATTTAGGACTATTGCTTTGCAATACGTTTTAGAATATGGATGATGTTTATGTCAGTTCAGCTCTGGTTGACTGTTGTGGGTCCATTTGCACTTTTTTATAAGTTGCTCTTCTTTGTTATTAAAAGTTGTTCAGGCGGTGTGATTTAATTTAATTGATTTGTGTGCGCGTCTTTGCGCGAAAACTGTTCTGGATTTTTATGTTAATTTAATTCTGTTTGACTGTTGTATTTGCACTTTTTTATAAACTGCTATTTGTTGCTAATAAAAGTTGTTAATATTGTTGTGCATGTTATTTTGTTATTGTTTCAGTATTAGTGTTTGGTATTCAGTTTCTGAACGGTTTAGGCACAAGCCAACAGTTTGGTGACCATGTCTGAGCCTTGCTTCATTTTTTTTTTTTTATTATTCACGGTAATACCGTACACCGAGGTAAAATAAGGAGGAGGTTTGACGGTATCAAAATTTGGATACCGCCCAAGCCTATTGGGCTCCTTCTCAAAGCATCTTAAATGTTGTCATATGTGACCCTGGACCACAAAACCAGTCATAAGTAGCATGTGTATATTTGTAGCAATAGCTGAAAAAACATTTGTAAGGGTCAAATTTTTTTTTTTAAATCATTAGGATATTAAGTAAAGATCATGTTCCATGAAGACATTCTGTAAATGTCCTACTGTAAATATACCAAAACTTAATTTTTGATTAGTAATATGCATTGCTAAGAACTTCATTTGGACAACTTTAAAGGCGATTTTCACAATATTTAGATTTTTTTGCACCCTCAGATTACAGATTTTCAAATTGTTGTATCTCTGCCTAATGTTGTCCTATCGTAACAAACCATAAATCAATGGAAAGCTTATTTATTCAGCAATTTCAGTTAAACTTACCCTTACGACTGGTTTTGTGGTCCAAGGTCACATATGTCTTTCATCCAGTCTGCTTTTCTTAATTAGTAACATAGAATTTTATAGTTGTTGAATTTTAGCTTTAGATCCTTGCATTGTTTCTTATTATGACAACAGGTTAAGTACACTCATAAAAATGATTCTTCAACACTGTTCAGATTATTTTAAAAAATCCTTTTCATTTAACACCATTGTGTTAGGTTTTCCATTTATACAATTGCATTGTGTTAAACTGACTTGAAACAGTTGCATTTTGGTACAACTCAATATTTTCATTTTGAAAGAACGTGTGTCAATTAAATAGGCCAAAAATACCATTTGGTGCTTGTTCAATTTACTTAAGTAAATTAAGTTAATCCAACACAATTTTTTCAACCACTTTACTTAATTAATTTGAGTTGAGAGTACAAAAATTATTTTACTTGTGTAACTAGGAAGTGAATTTCCCCTTCCCATCATGCTTTGTACAAAGAGAATAAATGTTGAAATAAAATGTTATTTTATGCATTTTTTAATTAAGATGATACAATTGGGAGACTTGTTAATGTTTAATGTTCTTTAATGCTTGTATTTAAAACAGTTTCTGGAGAGTTAATGTTTTTGGGGGTTACCATTGTGGTGAAGTGTAGAGCATGAGCTTGGGTTGAGGACCTGCTGACGTGAGTTAAAGTTGTTTTAATAATAAAATAATCAACTATTTTTGGCATGCCATGGAAAGCCATCTTATGGCTAATGCCTAACAAGTTGGTTAATGCCTGAAGTTAACTACATCAAATGTATAATTTTTTGAGTGTAGAAGGATTTCTGCCTAGTCATTTGTTTTCCAGTTAAATGTTTTATTTTAAGCATAAAATAATCACTTTATAAATGTATCAATTTCATTTAAACTATATTTGATCAAATTGAGTTGGCCGAACTCAATTACATTTCATTGTATGAATTTAATTTTTATGAGTTGGGGTTACACATATTTATTGGATGGAAATCCTGCCCTTAATTAAATTGAGTTCATTCAATGAATTATTTTTTTAAGTGTATAAATATTAAAGTGCAATATAGCACATACATTTAGCAGAACGCTCCTTTTTACAGTTATTTTTCTAGCTGACTGATGAACTTATGGACGCTGAATGGTTATTCTGAGGTAAATGGACTAATTATCTGTTTGTAAACATTCAGGATGCGCGCACAGCATGGTTGCAGAAAACCCGGGATAGCCTTTACCGCTGGAGAATTATACGGATACGGTACAAAATACTTAGATTATATTGATTAGATGTCATTTTAAAAATGTTATTCACATATGGGGATAGTCTTACAGATCCAAAACAGGGATGACGCTTTTTTTGTGGGCGGTTCAAGTGGCAGTCTATGGAACCATGTAATAAAAGAATAAAAAAGGTACATTTGATTTTATATTTTAAAAGTCAGATAGAAGAAAAAAAAAAGCAGAGCATACAGAAACACTGACATGCAATAAATTGCGATTGTGAAAGTTTTCACGAATCGAGTTTGACTTAAAAACAATGTTTTTGTATCAAGCTGGTTAACATGACACCGGTTTCAGTCTGCTACGTTTTCTAACTTTCGGAGCTATACGCATTATAACATTAAGAGTCGCATCGAAAAAAAAAACCCTGATTATACCCTTACTGGAGTGTAAACAGTGAGCGTTTTTGAGGCAGGCGCGACGCAAAGCATAAGTTAAGGCAGCAAGGAATAAAACAAGGTACGTTATGGCAGGTTTTGTGGCAGCTGCCTCTCACTGTTTACACTTCGGTTGATGCACGTAAGTAAACAGACCGTGCAATTCTATACTTATTTACCTATTTGTTACGTTACATTAGGTTTTTAAATCCATAAGGCGCACGCAGCACGGAAGCATCGCGGCTGCCTCAACATCTCCACTGTACACACTCCGATTGATGCATATCTGGCGGTGGCGGGTGGAGTGGCAGCTGCTTGTGGCGGTGACGGGTCAAGTGGCAGGTTTTTGTGGCAGCTGCCCCTGCCACGCAAAGATTTTACCCTTGCTGGGCACGACGCTTCGGTGCTGCGCGAGCCATTATTGATTTAAAGGGAGAAATAAAGCATAAGTTAAGGTGGCAAATATGTAAATAAATGTAGAATTGCACTTTCTGTTGGTTTATATGTATCAATCGGAGTGTAAACAGTGAGAAATGTTGTGGCAGGCGCGACGCTTAGTTGTGGCAGGCGCGACGCTTCGGTGCTGCGCGCGCCATTACGGATTTAAACGGAGGAATAAAGCATAAAGTAAGGCAGAAAATATGTAAATAAGAGTAGAATTGCACTTTCTGTTTGTTCATATGCGTCAACTGGAGTGTAAACAGTGAGAGTTTTTGAGGCAGGCGCGACGCTTCGGTGCTGCGCGCGCCATTATTGATTTAAAGGGAGGAATAAAGCATAAGTTAAGGTGGCAAATATGTAAATAAGAGTAGAATTGCACTTTCTGTTTGTTCATATGCGTCAATTGGAGTGTAAACAGTGAGAAATGTTGTGGCAGGCGCGACGCTTAGTTGAGGCAGGAGCGACGCTTCGGTGCTGCGCGCGCCATTACGGATTTAAAGGGAGATATAAAGCATAAGTTAAGGTGGCAAATATGTAAATAAATGTAGAATTGCACTTTCTGTTTGTTCATATGCGTCAATCGGAGTGTAAACAGTGAGAAATGTTGTGGCAGGCGCGACGCTCCGGTGCTGCGCGCGCCATTACGGATTTAAAGGGAGAAATAAAGCATAAGTTAAGGTGGCAAATATGTAAATAAATGTAGAATTGCACTTTCTGTTGGTTTATATGTATCAATCGGAGTGTAAACAGTGAGAAATGTTGTGGCAGGCGCGACGCTTAGTTGTGGCAGGCGCGACGCTTCGGTGCTGCGCGCGCCATTACGGATTTAAACGGAGGAATAAAGCATAAAGTAAGGCAGAAAATATGTAAATAAGAGTAGAATTGCACTTTCTGTTTGTTCATATGCGTCAATTGGAGTGTAAACAGTGAGAGTTTTTGAGGCAGGCGCGACGCTTCGGTGCTGCGCGCGCCATTATTGATTTAAAGGGAGGAATAAAGCATAAGTTAAGGTGGCAAGGAATAAAACAAGGTACGTTATGGCAGGTCTTGTGGCAGCTGCCTTTTACTGTTTACACTTCGGTTGATGCACTTAAGTAAACAGACCGTGCAATTCTATACTTATTTACCTATTTGTTACGTTACTTTAGGTTTTCCTCCCTTTAAATCCATAAGGCGCACGCAGCACCGAAGCATCGCGCCTGCCTCAACTTCTCTGACTGTATACACTCCGATTGATGCATATAAACAAACAGTGCAAGTTTACATTTATTTACATATTTGTTACCTTTACTTATGTTTTATTCCTCCCTTTAAATCCACAATGGCGCGCGCAGCACCGAAGCGTCGCGCCTGCCTCAACATCTCCACTGTATACACTCCGATTGATGCTTATCTGGCGGTGGCAGGTTCAGTGGCAGCTGCCTTTGGCGGTGACAGGTCAAGTAGCAGGTTTTTGTGGCAGCTGCCCCTGCCACGCAAAGATTTTACCCTTACTGTGCAAAAGGACAGCATTACCAGAATTCACAAATCATGGAGAACGACATTCGGGATTATTTGCATGTTTATGACAGAGCGCTGTGTATTTATAGCCAAAAGAAATACGAATATCAAACCGCAAACTATCTTTACTGCGGTAATGACGAATTGTTTTTCCTCTAGAGTCCCGAATGTTTACAAACAGATAAGAAGCCATAGTATCGATTACAAACTAGAATTATTAACGATACTGCTAATGTCCACGCAGCTGACAGCTTTACCTGTTGTCGTTTCTTCCAGTTGTACATGAAATAGCTTTTCCGCGCTTTCACTTCGCACCTCTCCGTCATTTCAACCCCTCTAATGCTGCACAATTGTGCCGTCAATGCTGAAGTCCGGAAGAGATAAGAACACCTTTTTCCTCTATAACGCTGATGCGCATCGTCTCAGTTTATTGCGTCAACATAACAAACGATTTGATTGCAAAACACTCAGGAAAAAAGGCATTACATGCACATTTTAAAATCATAACATGTACATTTATGAGGTGAAGCAAAAACTTCACTGGCAAATTAATATTTTTGGACGCAAATGCGACCGTTTTAATCTCAGCCTGGAGCCCTGCAAACATATCGTTTATACACTGTGTGCAGAATTATTAGACATGTTGATAATCTGGTCATATTTTTTTTACCAAGCACATTTTACCAATTCCAAACCACAACAATCTTAATAAATACTATTAATTTTGTATTTAATCATTTGTAAGTGATATATAACTGTCCGTGAAGGCTGGAAGTGAAAAACTCCTTATATTCAGGTGTGCATAATTATTAGGCATGTTTTCTTTTACGGATAAAATGAGCCAAAAAAGAGATTTAACCCAGACTGAAAAGTCCAAATTATTAAATGCCCATGAGAAGAATGCAATACTAATGCATTACAAGAATTTGCAAAGTTAAGGCTTGACCATTGGACAGCGAAATGCTTGTTGAGTCTGCATGGTCAGAAAAAACAGGTGGAGAAGAAAAGATGCATGTTAACTGCAAAAGAATTAGGAATTAAGGTGAAGAATTAGGTGTGACACCATCAGGAACCATTTAGTCACCATTTTCCAGAACTGCAACCTACCTGGAGTCTTCAGAAGTGCAATGTGTCAGGTTCTCAGAGACTTTGCTTGGTAAAAAATCCTAAAAAAATGCCCCTGACTTAATAAGAATAACAAGTTGATGTGTTGTGAAATACATGAAGACAGTTTTTTTTTTTTTTATAGGCTTTATAGACAGATAAGTTGAGAGTGACTCTTGAAGGACAAGCATCACATTCATGAACATGAATCATGAACATGAACATGAATCATGTACTTCTGAAGACTTCAGGTAGGTTGCAGTTCTGGAAAATGGTGGTGCTGGAGACTAAACGGTTCCTGATGGTGTCACACCTAATTCTTCACCTCAATTCCTAATTCTTTTGCAGTTAACATGCATCTTTTCTTCTCCACCTGTTTTTTCTGACCATGCAGACTCAACAAGCATTTCGCTGTCCAATGGTCAAGCCTTAACTTTGCAAATTCTTGTAATGCATTAGTATTGCATTCTTTTCAGTCTGGGTTAAATCTCTTTTTTGGCTCATTTTATCTGTAAAGAAAACATGCCTAATAATTATGCACACCTGAATATAAGGAGTTTTTCATTTCCAGCCTTCCAGCCGGACAGTTATATATCACTTACAAATGATTAAATACAAAATTAATAGTAGTTATTAAGATTATGCACACAGTGTATATTTATTATTTTGAAACTATATTCATCTATAACTATAATTATCTCCATTTTAGCCCATATATCTCTCTATATCTATCTATATATACATTTTATACTTTTAATATAGAGTATCTAAAGAAAATATAAAGTGCAATAAGATTAAATGGAGTAAATACAGACATTTATGTTTATCCTGTGAAAAAGAGCTCAGTAATCTCTCATGTGTCTTATAAAAGGGTTCAGAAAATATCTCAAAATATGCTCAGATTTATACAGAAGACACTTAAGTTTGTAATAAAAACAATTGCATTTGAGATCTTTTAGTTAAGCTCTTAACACAGACTTTTTAGAGCATTTCATATAAAATTTTCCAGTGAGCAACAAATCTGAGCCATGCACATTTGTTATCTCTACTCTCTTTCTGTATGTCAGTAATTGTATTATTCAGTGTATAAAACCTGTCTATTTTTATTTCTACCACGGGGAAACAAGTTGAATATGCAATGACACTTAATAATACTTTATAACTCAAGAATGACACTTTCTTCGAACATTTTTCCTACAAGAGCGAGTGAAACTTTCTATAGTGTGTAAATACGCACATAAAAACCAAGCAAAAGGTAATTATATCCTATGAATTGTAAGTTGTATACAAATAAATACGCATTCTTTATTAATAAGAATATAACAAGCTTATGATTATCAATTATGACCAACAAATAATGACTGAATTACCTTCCCTGCTCGCGCCATCTCTGCTGGTTTCCGTCTGTTATGGTTCCGGGTGAGTAAATGAGCGGATGATACAAGGTTCCGCTTAGACAGCGAACAAAACGATTTAAAAAAATAATGCTCTTATGCCGAGCACTTGATAAATGATTTAATATAATTGAAACACAGTTTAAATAAGTTTTCAAGTAAAAATAAAAGGTCGTGATTTACCCCAAACTGTAAAAGTGAAGTAAAACTATTTGTAAACAATGTAATATTCAGTGGTACTTATTAGTTATCTCTGCAAATATCTGTAAAAAGACATAAATACGTAGTCTGAAGAAGGAGTTTGCCTACACAAGACGAACCATGTTTTATATGGGTCAAACGTGTTCATAGAAACTCATATATCCAAGTGCTAACATGATCATGACAGTCTCTGCAGGGCAAATTACATGGATGGATAGACATGCATGTATTCGAATTGGATGTGGCTGTTGTGAAGGCTTTATAAAGTCAAAAACAAAAACTAAACGAACAAATCTGCTCCAGGATTCATGAAAGCATGCTATTTTGATTTCATAACAAACTGCATATGGATTAGCCTACGTATAAACTGTTGTCACTTGAAAAAAAAGTAAAGTTTATATCCTTGTTGTTTGGTAAAAAATAAACTATATATATACACTATATAATAACTATATATAACTAGATGAGTAAAGTTTGAGAACAAACTTTAAGTTGGCTTGAGAAAGCCTAGCCTGAAAGTTTGAAGCAGTTGTAAAAGCATGGAAGCAGCTAGCATGATTTAACACATTGCTTACATGATTTAACATGTGGTTAACATGTTTTAGCATGATTAGCTTGTTGCTTGTATTTTTATAGGCTGATTACAATGTTATTAGCATGATTAGCATGTTGTTAGCATAATTACCAAATTACTAGAATGTTGTTAGCATGATTAGCAAGTTACTAGCATGTCTCGAACATGGCTAACATGTTACTAGCTTGTTGTTAACATGTTTTTAGCATGATTAATATATTACTAGCATGTTGTAAACATGATTGGCATGTTGCTAGCATGATTAGCAAGTTACTAGCATGTTGCTAACATGTTTCTAACATGGTTAGCATGTTACTAGCATGTTGCTAGCACAATTAGCATTATACTAGCATGTTGTTAGCATGTTTCTAGTATGATTAGCATGTAACTAGCACGTTGCTAGCATGACTAGCAAGTTACTAGCATGTTGCTAGCATGATTACCAAGTTACTAGCATGTTGCTATCATGATTAACATGTTACTAGCATGTTGCTAGCATGTTGTTAACATGTTTCTAACATGGTTAGCATGTTACTAGCACAATTAGCATTATACTAGCATGTTGTTAGCATGTTTCTAATATGGTTTACATGTAACTAGCATGTTGCTAGCATGATTACCAAGTTACTAGCATGTTGCTATCATGATTAGCATGTTACTAGCATGTTGTTAACATGTTGCTAACATGTTTCTAACATGGTTAGCATGTTACTAGCATGTTGCTAGCACAATTAGCATTATACTAGCATGTTGTTAGCATGTTTCTAGTATGATTAGCATGTAACTAGCACGTTGCTAGCATGATTAGCACGTTACTAGCATGTTGCTAGCATGTTTAGCATGTTACTAGCATGTTGTTATCATGTTTCTAGTATGGTTTGCATGTAACTAACACATTGCTAGCATGATTACCAAGTTACTAGCATGTTGCTATCATGATTAGCATGTTACTAGCATGTTGTTATCATGTTTCTAGTATGGTCAGCATGTTACTAGCATGTTGCTAGCATGTTACTAACATGCTTAGCATTTTACTAGAATGTTGCTAACACGATTAGCATGTTACTAGCATTTTGTTAACATGTTTCTAACATGATTAGCATGTTGTTAGCATGATTAGCAAGTTACTAGCATGTTGCTACCATGATTAGCATGTTACTAGCATGCTGTTAGCATGCTTCCAGTATGATTAACATGTAACTAGCATGTTGCTAGCATTATTACCAAGTTACTAGCATGTTGCTATCATGATTAGCATGTTACTAGCATGTTGTCATTATGTTTCTAGTATGGTTAGCATGTTACTAGCATGTTGCTAGCATGTTTCTAACATGATTAACATTTTACTAGAATGTTGCTAACACGATTAGCATGTTACTAGCATTTTGTTAACATGTTTCTAACATGATTAACATGTTGTTAACATGATTAGCAAGTTACTAGCATGTTGCTAGCATGATTAGCATGTTACTAGCATGTTGTTAGCATGCTTCCAGTATGATTAACATGTAACTAACATGTTGCTAGCATTATTACCAAGTTACTAGCATGTTGCTATCATGATTAGCATGTTACTAGCATGTTGCTACCATGTTTCTAACATGATTAGCATTTTACTAGAATGTTTCTAACATGATTAGCATTTTACTAGCATGTTGCTAGCATTATTACCAAGTTACTAGCATGTTGTTAACATGATTAGCATGTTACTAGCATGTTGCTAGCATGATTTAGATAGCTAGATAGATTAGAAATATTAGAGCGGAATCTTAAATGAGTGTAAATGGATTAGAAATAGTACATAGAAGGGAAGCTTGATTGAGCCTCAAGGGATTCTAGGATGTGTTGAATAGTGTTGCTCATTTGAACATTCCGTCAATGTAAGTCTATGGGATTTTTGGTGGATTTGATAGTCTGGTTTACGAAAACCGTAAGCCGGATCAGTCTGAAAAGATACAGCACACCGAGTCAGACCAGTCTGAAGGTCTGGGCCGAGTTTGTTGGTTCTAGTTTGAAAGCTCTAGGAGGAGATAGACACCGAAATTTGGCTCAGAAGAATAATAATAATATTCTTAAATAGTAGATCAGTAAGTTGGCTTTCTCAAGACAACTTAATTATATGAAATATATTTTCATGCATCAGAGTGTTAATAAACCTAGTGAGCAAACAAAAGGAAAAACACATTTTTTGCATACCTTTCCTACAATACTTTTTTTTTTCTTTTTAGCCAATTAACTGTAAGTCATCTGTGAATGACTATATTATATATTCCGCAAATGGTGTCCAACACGTTTTGTTTTGTAGATCACAACAGACACACAAACCAGACATGGTAATATAGGAATATGAATTTTATTTTCTCGTTTGAGCATCACTGCACAATAAAAATGCAAACTGTTAAGTCAAATAATTAAATCAAAGAGAAACAAAGAAAAACACAAACCACTGAAAAACTACCAACCAAATATTAGAAGAAACATACATTTCTCATAATGCATTTGATATGCAGTGATTTCAAATGCCCAAGACGCAATCTTTGCACTGGTTATGAATATAATATTTGGAATAACTGTCTGCCCCCATAAACACACACACTCACAACATTCTCCACATCATCTGCCCCTTTTGTGTTTGTTTATTAAATTCTCTCTAGGGTTTGTCATAAATAAAACTACTCTGAGAATAATACGCAGGGCTTCTCACAATCTCACAGCTTATTTGCATATATTTATATATGGCTTAATTTTACAGGGGGTTATGAAAAGCCTTTACTCCTGCGCTTTTTCATTAACCCATCTGATTTACAAAAAACATTTTTAATAAAAAACATGCAAACTGTTAAAATAAATACAATAAAAGAGCAAAGAATAAATATTTTAAATACACAAAATGGAATGTCTGACATACAATATGAAAAAATGCTGTTGGTGAGCAACGGACTTATTAAGTAAAGGCCCAGAATTAAAAATTAACACCTGCTAAGTGCCAATAAACAATAGCAAAGAATAAATATGTTAAATATACGTCTTATGACAAAATGAATGACTTACGATATGAAAACAGAAAACTGTTTTCTTGGTTAACTTGGTTAGCAAGAGACGAAATAAGTAAAACAAATTAAAAGTTTGGCCCAGGACCGATAACACAGCCCTGCATCATATCTGCTGAATCAAATCCAATACTACCTGTTATGCTGAAGAACATCACACTTTTTCCTCAAAATATGATGCATTTCATAGCATTTTTGCTTTCATAAAGTCCTGTATTATCCCTTACTTCAAAACTGCACAAAGGCATCATTCCTGTCTTCCTTTCAGCCAAATTACAACTATTCACATGACATTATTTTATACCTAATTCTGATTTCAAGGCTAGAATTATAGCCAGAAAGAGAAGAAAATGCAAACATGACCCAGATGTTTTTTTGCTACATCTGTGTGTGTTTAACTACATCCAAACAGCCACAGAAACTTAAAGATTTTGGTTATTTTGTAAAATTCTAGAGAATTTGAGCAAACTTTCCACTCCTTGGAAAGAGATTTGGAGAAATGCAGCATTACATCACTTACTCAGCAATGGATCCTCTGCAGTGAATGGGTGCCGTCAGAATGAGAGTCAGAACAGCTGATAAAAACACCACAATATTCGAGTCTGCAATGCATACTATTGCTTTCTCCAGTGAAAAAGTCATCTGGTCTCAATGAGGAAAGAAATATGTTCAGATCAAGCACGAGTACAAGCCAAACCCAGCTCTAAACAAATATGTGGGTGGACTGTGAGAAACAACAGGAGATGGACTCTCTTACTGGAGGAAGCATCAGTATTGGTTATGGACTCATATTTGTGACTCTGGACCACAAAACCAGTCTTAAGTAGAATGGGTATATTTGTAGCAATAGCCAACAATACATTGTATAGGTCAAAAGTATCGCTTTTTCTTTTATGCCAAAAATCATTAAGATATTAAGTGAAGCGATTTTCTCAATATTTCGATTTTTCTTGCACCCTCAGATTCCAGATTTTCAAATAGTTGTATTTCGACCAAATATTGTCCTGTCCTAACAAACCATATATCAGTGGAAAGCTTATTTATTCATCAAGTACAAACAATTTAAAAAAATTGACCCTTATGACTGGTTTTGTGGTTCAGTGTCACATTTTAGCCAGAAACAATAGTTTAAAGTTAAAACGCCTTAATGAATGCTTTTGGCTTCTCAAGATGTTAATTGATGGACTGGAGTGGTGTGGATTACTTGTGGATTATTGTGATGTTTTTATCAGCTCTTTGGACTCTTGTTCTGACGGAACCCATTCACTGCAGAGGATCCATTGGTGAGCAAGTGATGTAATGCTACATTCTCCAAATCTAATGAAGAAACAAGCTCATCCACATTTTAGATGGCCTGAAAGTAAGGACATTTTCAGCAAATTTCAGTTTTAGGTGAAGTATTACTTTAAAAGTGAAACATCTGATGGATTATATAATTTTAATAAGTGCATTAAAGCTGTTACATATATGTGACCCTGGATCACAAAACCACTCATAAGTAGCACGGGTATATTTGAAGCAATAGGCAAAAATACACTGTATGGGTCAAAATGATCGTTTTTCTTTTATGCCAAAAATCATTAGGATATTAAGTAAACATCATGTTTCATGAAGATATTTTGTACATTTCCTACTGTAAATATCAAAACTTAATTTTTGTTTAGTAATATGCATTGCTAAGAACTTCATTTGGACAACTTTAACAGTGATTTTCTCAATATTTTGATTTTTTTGCACCCTCAGATTCCAGATTTTCAAATAGTTGTATCTCGGGCCAAATATGGTCTTATTGTGAAAAAACTAAAAAGTTGATATTGTTTGTTTTTGAACTCAGCATCATCAAGTTAGCTAATACTAGGCATTTTTGGCAACTCGGCAGTAGATGCAGGGCTGTGTAATCATTGGAGAAAATCTCAAATGACTTCCATTCACACCGAGGATGTTTGCAGTGACTTTCCCTGCAGACTCCCAGAAATAGTGTCTGAGTCCAGCAGCTCGACTACGCTGTACGGAGAACAGTCCTCCAGTCCGAGCTTCCCACAAGCCCATCCGCAGAAACCCTTCTCCAGATCCCTGACCGACAGCCACCATTCGCTGAAGGCCCAGGACACCTGAACGACAGCCGAATACAAGCCCAGCGACAGCGAAAGCGCCACGATGAGCACGGGGTAGAAGATGATGAGGAACGGACAGACCGTGATTTTATGGCAGAACGTCCGCTCCTCGTTGTACACCAGGAATATATTGTACCAAGTGAGAGTACCGTAGTAAAATGAGGTGATGAAGGACAGGACGAAGACGACAGGAGCACAGGAGAGGCTCCACAGGACAACGTGGGGACCCTGAGAAAGCCCGAAACCGCACAAGCGGCTCGATCCCTCACGAGCGTCGCATTCGGCATCCAGACGCTCCTTTGACCTGGCCATTTCTTGCAGCTCTCTCTCTGTGAGCGTGACGTGAATGTCCACCATCTGACCTTTCTTCTTTCCACGTGTGATGGTCCCCGTGAGTGTCACGTAGCGGCTGTCTGGAGGCACAGCCCAACCTAATGAGGTCAAGACATTTAATTTAGGATGAAACAGAATCCAGAATGCTGTGATATTTTTAATGCATTTCTCATATTAGGACAAAGACAAGCAATATTTGTGACCCAGGACCACAAAACCAGTCATAAGGCTCAATTTTCTGAAACTGAGATTTAAACATTGTCTGAAAGCTGAGTAAATAAGCTTTCCATTGATGTATGGTTTGTTAGGATAGGACAATATTTGGGTAAGATACAACTTGATTTGAAAATCTGGAATCTGAGGGTGCAAAAAAAAAAAATGAAATTGAAATATTGAGAAAATTGCCTTTTAAATTTGTCCAAATGAAGTTCCTGGCAATGCATATTACTAATCAAAAAATACATTTTGATATATTTCCGGTAGGAATTTTACAAACTATCTTCATGGAACATGATCTTTACTTATTTACTTAATGATTTTTGGCATAAAAGGAAAAAAAACGATAATTTTGACCCACACATTGTATGTTTGGCTATTGCTACAAATATACTCATGCTACTTAAGACTGGTTTTGTGGTCCAGGGTCACATTTAGTAATATTACTGTTTCAACTGCACTAGGTGAGAACAGCACACACTCAGGTGAGAACAAAATTTTAACTGAATTAGGCTGCATAATGACAACATCTTTACCACAGTGAACTGAACTGAATTAAGACTGAACTAAATTGAGCTGATTAATGACATTATGGTCTTCTACTTTACAGCTGAAATGTAATTTGCTTCATATTTATGAATTTTACAACATTAACACTGTTATTTTTCTGTTTATTAACGTGAAGCTGGGCTCATATCATGAAGAATCACATTTTAACTTTAAACTTTAACTTTTACTTTCAAGTATTTGAAAGGAAGTTTCATAACTTAAAACTTCTTTCCCACTTATGAAGAAATAGCATTTTGTCACTGTCCGACAGAAAACACTTACCTCCACTTTTGATAATTTTGACTTTTTTTTGACACTTTTAGACTTTTTTTTTTTTTTTAAATCATAGAATCATTCACTAACAGATGTGATTGAAGTCTATTTATGTTTAGAAAGTGACTAATTATATTATTTTCAGTTCTTTTAGTAACTGAAACATTTTTTTTTTCATACAATAATCTGACCATTTGAACAATAATTTAACATTATAATTAAGAAGAGTCATAAAGAGGGTGGAAGTGGTGGCAAAAAACCTAAATATTTTTGGTGCAAAAGAAACTAACTTCACCATTCAAGACTTTAAGGTTAGTAAGATGTTTTAATGTTTTTAAAAGATGACTTTTATGCTTACTGAAGCTGCATTTATTTGATTAAAAATGCAGTAAAAACAGGAATATTATTAAATATTATTAAAATTTAAAACAACTGCTTTTTACATGAATATATTGTAAAATGATTTTTATTGCTCTGATCAAAGCTGCAATTTTAGCATCATTACTCCAGTCTTCAGTGTCACATGATCCTTAAGAAATCATTCTAACATGCTGATTTGCTGCTCAAGAAACATTTCTGATTATTATCAATGCTAAAAACAGCAATATTATTGTGGAAACTGTGATACATTTTATTTTTCAGGATTATTTAATGAATAGAAAGTGCAAAAGAACAGCATTTATTTAAAAATAGAATCTTTTGTAACATTACAAATGTCTTGACGCTCACTTTCTTTATCAATTTAATGTATCCTTGCTGAATAAAACATTAATTTCCCTCAAAAAGAATATTTTAAAAATATACTGTTTGTTGATTTATAGTTTGGAACCAAACAGACTTGTTTTTGTGAGCTTACTTAGAACTTGCTGTTATATTTTGTTTTAAAATACACTTTTTATCTGTGGCTTATGCATGCAAATGCTTTTCTTTACTAGATGAGACTGCATGCTTCACCTTCACTGCTGGGGTTGTTCAGAAATGTAGCTCCCTCTTCAGAGTTCCTCTCTCCACACTCACTATCTCCTCCATGGTCTTCACCAGCGGCTCTGTCTGGATCAGAGCGGTAGACGATGATGGACTCCGGCCGGTGTTCTCGCTTTCTCCTCTTCCTTCGAGTGCCAGTGCCACTGCTTCCTTCATCCACCTGCCCTTCAGAGACCTCTGACCTTATAGACTCCAGCTGAGGGCTCTCAGACCTGAGATGCTCCACCTGCTCCATGTTAGTGTCTCACAAGCTTTGGAAGGAGCTACAACTTCAGAGAGACTACAGATGGCTATTTACTCCATCCAAACATGATAGGCCTGTGGGAATGAGAGAGAAACATGATGCACACTTGATATTTAGCATGCATGCACTCAAACAGGGAAAGTAGGAAAAAATGCATTATTGAGCCTGACTAGAACATAAAGGTAACGGATATAAACGCATACAAGAATATAGTAGCATATTAAGTAAGAGGTGTGATATTACATTTTATTTTATTTTTTTAATTGTAAATATATCACTATGTAACAGCAGATTCACATATGGGGTCAATGTGTATTAAATGGAAAAATTTTTTTATATAAATACACATGCATGGATATATCTAAGAAAAATATGTTATGTTTATATATAAATATATTTATTTATAATATTAATTATATTAAGAAAAATATAAATGTAAATATTTTCTAAATAAATACTGCATGTACACATTTACACATTTATGTACACAAAAACTTTTATTTTTGATGTGATTAATCGCGATTAATTGTTTGACAGCACTAATTAAAATTAATTTAAAATTAGGAATTAATTATAAAAGTTAAGGTTGAAGTGTTAAAATTACTTAAACTGAAATAAAAAAATAAATCATGAACAAATAAATAAAAATAAATAATGCTTAATATAAATATTAAACTAAAGCAAAAATGACCAATGCACAAAAAAACAAACAAACAAAGAAATATTTAGGAGTTCATGATCATTAATTAGAAAATGAAGAATTATGTAGACAAGTTTAGGTTGAAGTCCTGAAATTGCTAAACTGTAATAAAAATAAATTATAATAATAAATAACTTAAAATTGTACAATTTTCTAATTTACAAAAAACAAACAAACAAACAAACAAACAAACAAACAAAAAAACGCAAAAGCACTTAAAATTAGAGATGTGGCAACTGAAATATAAAAAATGTCAAAAGCACAAAAAAAATTTAATTAGAAATGTTTAGAAATTAATTAGAATTAATTAGAAAATTAAGTATTATTTAAACAAGTTTAGGTTCTGAAATTACTAAACTGTAATAAAAATAAATAAAAATAAAGCTTAATATAAATATTTTTTAAAAAAAATGACAAAAGCACATAAAAACAAAAAATTAGGAATGTTTAGGAATTAATCTGAATTAATTTGAAAATTAAGTATTTTGTAGACAAGTTTAGATTTAAGTACTGAAATGACTAACCATAATAAAAAATAAGTTAAAAAAAAATGCTTAAAGAGACGCTTTAAGTGCTTAAAATTAGAGAGGTGTCAACTATCTGAAATTAAAGTTAGTCTGAAGCTCTAAAATTCTTAAAACTGAATAAAAGTAAATTAAAGCTAAAATGAAAAAAAAAAAAGTAATGACAAAAGCACAACAAAGGTACTAATTAGAAATGTTGCCTTGGCAGCTCACTGGAATAACATTATTTTAGGTTAAAGTACTAAAATGCTCAAAACTGAAATAAAGATAAATTGAAGTTAAACAGAAATAAAACGAATAAAAATGACAGTACCACAACAAAATTACTAATGGACATAACAATAAAAACTAAATGAGCACATAAATAATTGCTAAAACTTAAACTGAATTTTTAAAAAAAAAAATCCATATATTAATGCTATCAAAAAGTATATAAAAATATTAAAACAACACTGACATGTAAACAGCTCTTGTGTGGCTAACAACACCCTTCCGTCCCTTCAGCTCTATTGTCAGAGAAACAAAGACACACAGCAGACACATGAGTAGTAGTACAGCTAATCAAAAGACTGCGTTTTAACAAACCAGCATCTGAAAATGAACACCTTTCGGTTTTAAAACCCCTCTGAAATCAGTGTTTATTTTGATTCAGTGTTCTGTAATGCTTGAGATCCAGGCGGAGGCTGTTTTTCTCTCAGCTGATCCGCTCTGGGTTTCATCACACCCAAACCAGCATCTACTGTAACAAGCGTCTTATTTACAACCACCAGAAGCTCCTGCTTAATTCATAATAATTGCATTCTTACCTAAAAGATGCAAATGCATAAAACAACAGCTGCGGAAACTTGCGATGAACCGCTAAACTGGGTTTGATGTCCAACTGCAGCCGCCATGCAGATGCGCTTGGGCCACAATGAACGGAAGCCCCGCCCATTAAATCTGGAACGTCTGTCTCGTCCAATCAGATGGCGATAAATCAAAGCCCCTCCTCTATCATCATCAATATTTTATTCTGAATATTTATTTTTGCATTGCATTTTTGCGTATTTGTTTTTATGTCTCTCTCTGTATAATATTAAATATGTATGTTATAATAATTATTTTAATAAAAATAAATGCGTATTAGGTAAAAATGTACATGTGTACATAAAATGTACATATAAAATGTGAGGCAAATTTTGATGTACTAACCGAACGTGGTCAAATCGGTTTATTTATTCAGAAAACATGTTAGTTAGCCTGCTATGTAATATTTAAATATTTAAATTTAATATTAAATATTTAAATATTTAAATTTAATATTTAATTTAATTGTAATCATTTATTTAGTAAATTCCATAGAATATTTATTATTTAATTTATCTGGAAACTATTTTTTTTGTTATTTTTTATTCTGATATAACTGTATGTCGTCACTCAGTCAGTGAAAATCGCGCGAAGTAAGTTAACGGACGCTGTAACGGACTTTTACGAGCTCTGTTTAAAACACGATAAAACGCACAATATTCGGCTTTCAAATCCATATTTGTGTTATATATCATCTTAAAACAGGAAAATAGATCTTTTTACGTGATCTTACGTGGTATTTGTGAGTGTTTTGAATGGAGGAGCAGACGGTAAATCAACTGGACAACCTGCTGCTTCAGTTAGGTGAGTAAAAACGCTTCATTTTATCATTTGTTTACATCGTTTTACATGTTTTACTTGATATACTATAATATATAAACAGGTATAGAAACACGAGAACTTGCTCAGAAGAAGGATGACCTCAAACAGCAAATACAAAGTATGTTTTTAAAACACTGGAAATTATACTCTACCAGTCAAAAGTTTTCGAACAGTAAGATTTGACATGATAGAAATTAATAATTTTATTTAGCAAGGATGCTTTGAACTGATCAAATGTGAAAGTGATGATAATGACATTTATAATGTTACAAAAGAGTTCTATTCAGTGTTGCCAGATCCGCGGATTTCCTGTGGAATTTGGTTACTTGAACACTGTTGGCCCGGGTTGAAATGGTCCCAGTAACATCATATTTATCCCCTGACCCCGACATAAAACATGTATTTTATCGCGGATTGCGATTTTCAACAGGGACCCCCCTCGAAAAGTGATTTGGCTAATTATGAGTAGCCATATCAGCTGTTTTATTATTGTTAATTATAATTTTATTATTATTTATTATTATTAATTATATTATTATTATTATTATTATTATTATTATTATTAATTATTAACATAATAATTGTTTTTGAGCAGCAAATCAGAATATTAGAATGATTTCTGAAGGATCTTGTGACTGGAGTAATGATGCTGAAAATTTAGCTTTGAAATCACAGGAATAACGTACATTTTAATATTTAAACAGAAAGCATTTATTTTAAATAGTAAACATATTTCAAAATTGTACTCTTTTCTGCTGTACTTTGGATAAAATGCAGGCTTGGTCAGACTTATTTAAAAACATTAAAAATCTTACTGTCTGATTTTTGACTGGTAGTGTATTTAAAGGTTTTCCTAATTAAATCACTCACATTTGAAAAACCAAAAAGTCATAATTTGTTCTGTTGTGTTTTTAGTTTCTGAGTCCATCATTCAGGAGAAGAAGGATTACATTAGCACAACTCACAATATCATCAACAAACTCAATGAGGAGATCCAGCAAAAACAAAACACTTTGAAATTCATCAAGGAAAACACTAAAAAGTAAGGCAAATTGTGAGCTGGACTATGTTTTTATATTCAAATCTCTTGCATAATGTAGTATGCTATAAATATAAATGTTCTGATATCAGTCTCCAGCGAACAGGACATCTGCTGCTTCAATATGAAAAGACACTGGAAGCTGAGCTAGAGAAGAGACAGGACAGCTATAATCAAGACATGTAGGTCAAGCCTGACACAGGGCCGTTCTTAGGGCCATGCAACTGGTCTGGCCGAACCAGGCCCCATGTTTGAATAGATTGTGTGCAACATGTTTTTCAGCAATTGTGTATAATTTCTAGGCATTAAAAATTCACATATCAAATATGATACAGTATTATAGGTTAAATATGCTTGGTCTTTGAAGGAAAATCTTCCAGGAGAGAATTGAGAGCTACAAGAATGTGTTTCAGCAGTATAAGGATCGATACTGCCAGAACTCTTTGGCTCAAAAACTGCTGAAGATCCAAGCCGAGAATGAGGAAATTGAGAGGAGGATCAGAGCAACAGAAGAACAGATACTGGAAAAAGAGAGAGAACTAATGGCAGCACTGGGTAATTCATCTTTTTCCTTTTTAAGTGGATGCAAAAAATGAAAATGTCATTCCAAAACTATTCTTTCAATACAGATCTTGTTTTGATAGGTGAGGATGAGCCAGTCACTGATGCTGCTGACAGGTATTTCATCTTCACAGCAGATTTGTTTTTGTCGGGTTAATTGCATTCTTCTAATTAACATTCTTTCTGCTATGAAAATAGTAAGTGTAAAGACAGTGATGCTCCACAAACTGAAAAGAATGAGTCATTTGATGAAATGGACCCTCATCAAGACACCATAATGCAGGTATTTTGTTGTTCACTACATCTACTTGAATAAGGATTGAGAAATATTCAAACTGGTTGACTTCTATTGAAAAATGAAGATGCTGAGACAATTCCGTAACTTCTAGAGAGCTGAAGAATATGCAGATGAGCACATGGTTGCTGAAGATCCTTCCGAAGAGAATGAAGATAAGATAGCAGAAAATGAATCTCAAACGGATTCATTTTGTAATGGCTTATGGACAAAGACCGAAACTGAGGAAGGTAAACACCAGCATATATTGACATAAGCATATATTGATATATCACAAAATAAGCCTCAATGAGCACACAGATTGACCAGTCACAATCAAGTATTCCTTTTATTTTAGATCAAATGCAAGAAGGTGATCTGAAGCAGTCAGAAGAGGTGAATGAACCGGTACAGTTGAAACACAACAATTATCCAGACAACTGGATGGATTAAAATATACGCTTCTAGTCAAAAAGCTATTTTAACATTTTTGAAAAAAGTCTTTAGTCAAATCATTCCTGTGATCAAAGCGAATCATTTGATTCAGATCAGGACCTCTTAGATTAGGAGTGGGTTCGTGAATCATCTGAGGCTGGAACTTCGCATATAGCGAATCATTTGATTTCGATCAGAACTTTGCGATCCGCACTCTGAGACCTGATGTGAAATGATGGTTCACAAATCATTATTCAAATCAGAACTTTGCAAATAGTGATTAATTTGGTTTAGATCGGAACTTCGGGCAGGTTTGCGAATCTTTCGATTCAGATCAGAACTTTGGAGCGCGAATCACGAATCATTTGATTCAGATTGGAACTTTGGAGCGTGAATCGCAAATCTTTTGGTTCAGATCGGGACTTCGGAGTATGGATTGCGAATCATTTGATTTAGATTGGAACTTCAGAGCAGGTTTGCAAATCTTTTGATTCAAATCAGAACTTCGGAGCACGAATCGCAAATCATTTGATTCATATCGGGACTTCGGTGTGGATTCCTGAAACATTTTGATTCAGACTGGGACTTAGGTGTGGGTTCGTTAATCATTTGATTCAGATTGCGACTTCGGTGTGGGTTCACATAGCATTTGATTCCGATCAGAACTTCAGAGTGCAGATCGTGAAGCATTTGATTTAGATTGGGACTTAGGTGTGGGTTCGTGAATCATTTGATTCAGATCAGGACTTTGGTGCGGGTTCCCTAATGTTTTGATTCAGATCAGAACTTCAGAGTGTGAATTGCAAATCATTTGATTCAGACTGGGACTTCGGAGCGCAAATCATGAATCATTTGATTTACATCAGAACTTCGAAGCAGGTTTGCGAATCTTTTGATTCAGATCGGAACTTGGGAGTGCAGCGTTGCGAATCATTTGATTCAGATTGGGACTTCGGTGTGGGCTTCCTTTCGAGTTCTTCTTATTAAACAGTAGAAAACATCAAACCATTAAGGCAGTACAGTTATAAAAACAAAACAAAGAAAAAAAACATTTAAAAAAAGTATACACAGAATCAAACCCTTAAGAAAATTAACTATGGTTTTAGTATAGAAAAAAAGTGTAGTAAGCATGTTTTTTGTATTACCACAATTTTACTACAAATACCATGGTTAAACTATGGTTAGTGTAGCTAAATCATGGTTAATTTGTGGTTGCCATGGTTTAAGTACGGTAACCATGTTTTATTTTCTTATATTATCTGTTTGAATGAATGCAGGATGGGAATATGAGTGTTTCATGTGCTTCTGAGCTCATGGTGGAAATGTCAGAGGAAGAGGAGGAGGATCGTTTGGAGGCGACCACAGCAGATGCTCAGGAGGACACGGCAAGCGAGGGTGGCATCTGTCCTCCTCCATCACCAGCTATTTTAAAAGCCATGCCGACCACCCCCACCTTCTCTCTAAAGTACGACATTCATCAGTGTTTATGATAAAGCGTACAATACTGTAGCTCTATATGCTCAAAACTGTAAGTTACATTATAAAAACGAATAAGGAAAGTACTAGTTTGAGACTAACAGTTCAATCTGTTAACAGCAACAGTCCCAGTTCCTCACCTGGACGGCAGGAGATCTCAGACACTAAGTCGCCGGCTTTTGTCTTCTCGGTGAATTCTGGTCCAAGCACACCTGCGTTCTCTAAGCTGGGCTGTGATTTTGCAGCAGAAGAGGTGAACTTCAGAAGCTGGAAGACTGACAGAGACATTTTTTCATCAACAAGAGTTTCATTATTTCATCTGTGTGTGTGTTTGTATGTTGTAGGCATCTCCATTTACCTTCACAAGCTCCTATTTCAGCGACAAGGTATTTCTGGGTGAACATGGTGGATGTTTATGCTTAATAACTGAATGTTTTGTATGTCTAAAAGCTGATTTTCTGTTTCTGGAAACAGAAGTCACCAGGATCGGCACCCAAATTCTCAGGTTAAGTATGGCTCATGAGTAATATCTATTATCTAACATCCAAACATGTCAAGAAAATGGCTACATTCTCAAAAAAGGTACAAAAGCTGTCACAGGTACAGTGCCTGTTCAAAAGGTTACACTCTTTACCAAAATGGTGCATATTGGAATCTTAAATATACATTATCAGTACCTAACGTGTACATATTAGTAGCTTAAATGCAAAAAGTAAAACTTTTTAAAAGGTACCTCCAGTGAGAGCTTTTGTACCTTTTTTCCAAGGGCACATTGCACACCAAACACACAGAAAAATAAAATAAATAAAGGATAAAACTAATATATGCACATTTACAACCATTAAATTGGTTTGTTTCTCTGCAAGGTTTTCTGTTTGATGAAGCTGAGAGTCATCAAGAAGAGTTTTCCTTCTCGTTTGGGACGGAGAGTCCTCGGCAGATCTCTTCCACACAGGACACAGCAGGTTCTGCGGATTCATTTCCATTTTCATTCAGCTTTGGAAAAATGTAACTTCATTAACATTCATCTCATCTTTATAGCTGTTCTTCAGAAATATGTTCAAATGTCTTAGAGTCTGTTGAAGTTATATTCTGTATTCTAGATTTCATATTAGTTAAGCTGTATTTGTGTTTTGTTCAGCATATGATTCAAAATATCTTATTTACAGAGGCCATTTAAACTAAAATGCATACATTATAATTAATATAAAATTAGAGGAATGTTATGCATGTTCTTATTAAATGTATTTGGTGCTACAAAGTAACTAAAAACAGAACAACGCTAAAAAAAGTATTTCTATTTGTTTTCCCGTTACAACACAGAGAAGTATTTTTAAATACATTTTTATTTTATATTGTAATATATGTATATTTTTTCTTAAATGACAGGATAGTCCTTTTAATATGACATTCAGCTCATTATTACAGTACATTCATTTTACATGAGGTTTTTAATGGCTTACATTTACAGACAGAAACACTACTGTAAGTGAATAATATACTGCACACTTAGAGTTCAATAGATGTCAGCAAAACAACAACCTCAGAGTTGTTGACAGTAATACAATGTAAAACAGGATGATTGAAATGCTCTGAGGTTAAAATCCCAAAAGTTGCATAAGCACAGACACTGTTTTAAGGCTGTATTTTAAGAACTAGCCTCAGCAGCTAGTAGTTAGCCAAGCTATAATATGACCAGTCTTGAAGAAAATAATCAGTCTAAGCCACACCAGGCCATTATTTCACCCCAAAAGCAGAAGAAAAATTAAGTTTTGCAAAAAGAAAATGAGGCTGTAATTATTACATTGTGACATACTGGCTTCCGTATAATCTAAAGTATAAAATACTGTAGATGTAAAACATGCGGCACTAGAATTACCTATTGCTTCACACTAATCACACTGGATAGGCACACAATACAACAGTCATGTTACTGAAGCTCACAACCACAAAATACATGTTCAAGCATTTTACAATCAAAGACCAGGTTCATAATCTCCACCTGTATCTGCTCGTGATGCGCTTCATCACGATGTATTAAACCATTTCCCTCAAGTTGCTGAAATAAGGATTTGACAGTGTATAACAGTGAATTCTGTAGGAACTTTTGAGGTGCTGAATTATCTACTAACAGCAGCAGTTTTAGTATAAAGTATAACACAGTGTTTTCACTGGAAGTGACTGGTGTTGCATTGCACCATGAAAGAAAATGTATGCAAAATGTAATCTGCATTAGTTGTTTTGGAACAGCAAAATCATTTTGCTGACCTGCTACAGTTGAGTAAACACTGGCAGCTAAACATTTGGCATTTTACATATTTTTGAAACAAGTCTCTTCTGCTCACCAAAGATGCATTTATTTGATGAGAAATACAGTAAAATTGTGAAATATTATTTTTTTTAAATAGCTGTTTTCTACGTGAATATATGTTAAAATGTAATTTATTTCTATGATTAAATCTGAAATTTCAGCATCATTACTTTTAGAGTCACATGATCATTCAGAAATAATTTTAACATGCTGATTGGCTGCTTAAAAACATTTTTAGTTATTATCAATGTTAAAAACAGTTGTGCTGCTTCATATTTTATGAAAACTGTGATGCACTACCAAACCAAAAGTTTGGGGTAAGTATATTAAAAAAAAGAAGAAATTGATAGTTTTATTCAGCAACAATGCATTAAGTTTCAAATAAATGCTATTCTTTTGAACATCTTTTTCATCAAAGAATCCTAAACAAAATGGCTTCCACAAAAATAACTGTTTTCAACTAATAATAATCAGAAATGTTCTTGAGCAGCAAATCAGCATATGACACTAAAGACTGGAGTAATGATGCTTAAAATTCAGCCTTGACCACAGGAATAAATTACATTTTAAAATGTATTCACATATTTAAATTGGAATAATATTTTACAATTTTTCACAATATTTCATCAAATAAATGCAGCCTTGTTGAGCAGAAGAGACTTCTTTCAAAAATATTTAAAAATCGTAATAATTTCAAACTTCTGTCCCCCAGTATATATATATGTATAAGCGTAAGCTTATATATATACGCTTAGAAACAATTAGATTTTAAGTGGAGACCAGAAACATTACAAGCTGAATTTTATGAAAAGGTCTTAATGCTTAATGCATAGTGATCAATTCACGCATATAATGTTTGTAAACACAATTATGTCAGCTATCAGGAAACAGTTGTACAGTATTGATTATAACAGGAGTGATCTAGTTTTGTCACTGCATGAGTAAACATGGTGCAAATACAGGCCTCTAATACAGGTTTAGGCACAAATCTGGAGTCTTAGCCTCCTTTACTCACTAAAGGATCAGGCATTTACCCGTTTTAACGGAGGAGTGGCAGTTTAGTGTGTTTGCTAAAGGATGGCACTGCCGGTGTGTGTTTTTAAAGCCCGGTGTCTATGCTGAGAGAGCGTCTGGTCACGTGTTCGATCTCTCCTGTCACATACTCATTGAAGGGCGTCTGATACTTGGCAAGCATCTTCAGCATGAGACGGAAGTTCAGCCACCACTGCGTCTTGGGCATCCGGTGCCTGCAGGGCGAGAGGAATGCTTTACTGATAGTTTGTCCTGTCATTATGCATGAGTACAGTATGTTTTGATGGAGCCTGCCATGACAGTTTGGTAAATACCAGAAGAACTGGAAAAACACTACAGAAAGTGTTAGAATTTGTGAATTGCAAGACACTTATCCAAACAAAATAACACAGCTTTTCTATCATCTCATGAGAATGTGCATCATTTTTAAGCGCTTTTCAAAAGTAATATTAATTTCCAGGGTTATTATAGTTAACTAAAGCTAAAACCATATATTTTTTACTTGAAATAATAAACATTAACTTTAAAAAAATTAAAAATAAAAATAAAAATAAGTAACTAATAAAAAAATACTATATAGATATATATTCAAAAATAAAATTACGAAACACATAAAATTACTAAAACCCTTACTAAAAATAAAGTGAAATTATTAACAAAAACTATAATAGTATATAAGTGATACTAAAATATCACATTCTTTAATATTAATATTTAATAAGTAATATATATTTGATTAAAATCAATAAATCTAATAAAAAAAATACTATATAGAAATATATGTAAATTTTTTTTTTTTTTTTTTTTTTTTTTTTTTTTAAGATTCACAGACTCATACCTGGTTCATTACAACAATTATTTTTTAGGATTTCAAATCAATGTAGTCTTACGGAAGCCTGTTTCTGCCAAGGAATAAAAATAAAGGTAATTGCAATTTTTTTTAATTTCACAATTCTAACTTTGTACCTGCACTTTGATTTTATATCACATAATTCAGACTTTTTTCTTGTAACTGTGAGATATAAACACCGAATTGTGAGATAAATGCGGGAGGAAAAACAGAATTGTGAGATGTAAACAATATCAGAATTATGAGATAAAAAAATCATAATTACCTTTTATTACTCAGTTAATATTCTAAGATGAGCATATCTTTGTTTAAAATCAATCTAAAAAAATAATAAATAACAACAAATACTATATATATATATACATATATATATAAATGAATACAAATTACAAAAAAACTATTTTTGGTGTTTTCTGTGCAACAAACAAAAACTAAAACTTTAAATATAAATAAAAGCAGAAAATATAAAAATAAAATGTCATTTTTTAACAAAAAATATAATAAAAATTACAAAAACACAACAAAACTTTAAAATAAAAGCAGAAAATACAAAAATTAAATTAATTTTCAATAAAAATGTAACTTAAAATGTAAATGTAAATGATACTAAAATAACTGAATTTTTTTAATGAGGCAGAAAGTCTAAAAAGTATCTATCGTTAAGTATCTAAATATCTTTGCTTACATTGACCATTATAATATTATTATTGTTGATATTAACTATTTGTAGAAGTAGTATGTAGTACGTGAATTAATTCGTAGTATGCACAGTAAAAAAATAAATTTGCACACTGTACAGCTATTGTTTACTTTGAATAGTTTTGTATATTTTGCATAAAAACTTTTTTCTCTACTATATTCTATTCAAATCATATCATATCAAATCCTTGATATTTTTAATTATATTTCTTATGTGTGTACATATTCTGTTAGTTGCTGCACTGTGGGTTAAGAAACCAATGAAAAACATTTAACTACATTATATCATACATATGTAATATGTGAAAAATAAAGGACTGCGTGTACTGTGTGTAATTGTCAATCCACTTACTCAAAGTCCGTCAGCTCCTTCAGCTCAGAGACGGGACTGAAGGTCAAAACCTTCTTATACAGGCCGACCACACAGGCCGTGTCCGGGGTGTTCGCAAACACACGACCTGCAGACACAAACATACACTGGGTTCAGGCTGTACAACACTGTCTGAAATGCTGCTACTCAAATACTGGGAATTTAATCTGGATAACACAGATGTAATAATAGGGTTTTGAGCATGCAGCATCCTCTCACCTTGTCTAAAACTGTCAGCCATCTTCTCTGTCAGCCACTGCACAGCTCGAACGCCCAGTTTAGTGCCATAGTTTCTGTCAAAGGGTGTTGGTACTCCACCCTATAAACATTCAGAGAAACAACATCAGAAAAACTTCCAAATCCAAATACTGCATCAGAGTGGTATCCCAATGTTGTTCTCTCCTAAATCTTTTGATAATGCACCATAATCGTACTTTAAGTAATTTTTGCACTATTATAGTCAATGCATGTTTAGAAATTGAAACTTTGATTAATGCATTTGATGCGCTAATGTTTTTTGAAAAACTTATTTATAGTGGTTTAGTTGCAAGAAATACAATATACTGAAACAAATCAGAAATTGACTATTTAGCCTAGTCATTGTTGAAATGATGAGTTCAGTGATGAAGCATGAGTCTGTACCTGCTGCAGGTGTCCCAGGACATTCACCCTGCAGTCGAAGACGCCTTTCCCCTCAGCAGAGTAGAGCTTATAGATGAAATCAGTGGTGTAATGCTCATGACATTTCTCATTCCTAAAAAAAGAGCAGTTTTACATTTAGAGTCTCATTAAGCTGCTAAATCTCAAACATAAAGCCACCAAAAAAACCCCAAATATTTAAACCAAAAATGAACATTTGCTGAAAATGTACTTATCCTCAGGCCATCCAAGATGTAGAGGAGTTTGTTTCTTCATCAGATTTGGAGAAATGTAGCATTCCATCACTTGCTCACCAGTGGATGTGAATGGGTGCCGTCAGAATGAGAGTCCAAACAGCTGATAAAACATCACAATAATCCACAAGCAATCCACATCATTCCAGTCCATCAGTTAACATCTTGTGAAGACAAAACCTACGTGTTTGTAAGAAACAAATCCATCGTAAAGGTGTTTTAATTCCAAACTGTCACGTTTGGCTAATAGTCCATAATCCAGCGAAAAAATCTCTCGCATTAAAATCCAGCCACATATTTGTTTAGAGCTGTTTTGGACTGCTTGATCTGTGCAGATTTCTCTCCTAATTCAGATAAGACAACTTTTTGACTGGAGGAAGCATTATTATGGATTATGGACTCTATTATTTTAGCTTAAAAAGCAACGGTTTAAAGTTAAAAACATAATCATGAATTTGTTTCTTACAAACATGCAGCTTTTGGCTTCTCAATATGTTAATTGATGGACTGGAGTGTGGATTACTTTTGGACTATTGTGATGTTTTTATCAGCTGACGGCACCCATTTACTGCAGAGAATCCACTGGTAAGCAAGTGATGTAATGATCTTGGATGGCCTGAGGGTGAGCAAATGTTAAACAAATTTTCATTTTTAGGTGAACTATTCCTTTAAGAAGTAGTTTTAATTATTCATACATTAGTTTTAGTAACACAATTGGATACTAAATGTCACTACTTAAGTAAACATTAGGGTTGTGAGTTATTAATAAATAATAAATATTGTTGGCTATTTGACAAATTGCTTTAGTTCCTCTTTTGTCAGTGCTTTGGATAAAATCATTTGCTAAATGCATAAATGAAAATGTAAATGTTTAAATTCCAACTCAACCCACATGAGGTCGCCAGAAACACAGAGGAGGTCAGGGGTGATTAATTGTTACTGCATTATTTTATAGTACATTTTTAATAGATTGTTTTATTAACAGTTTTGAAATGTTTTATTTTTATGTCTAGACCTGTATATAAATATGTAATTCCTTCTGTGATTAAAACAGTCTGTGAACTGCAACAATGCAACAGTTACAGCTTTTGTCAACAGAAAATTCAGCTTTGCATCACAGGAATATAAATACATTTTACATATATTTAAATAGAAAAGAGTTATTTTAAATTGAAATAATATTTCACAATTTTTAACCAGATTTTTGGTCAAATAAATGCAGTCTTGGTGAGCAGAAGAGACTTTTTTCAAACACATTTAAATCATACTTATTCCATTTCTATTTCTATTTTGACTGGTAGTGCAGATCCTTAAGCGTGCATCTTACATTTTGCGATGTGAATAAAGATGCAATAATTTAGGAATCTAAGAATGTGTTTTTTTCAGATTACCTCAACACCAGACCTCTCTGAATGTCCTTCTTCATTTTCTCTGTCAAATGCTCCACGTTAGTCTAAAAAGAGTCACACCAACAGCAAAATGTTCTTTATACAAAAAAACAGCATTTATTATTCTAGAATGAGCAGATGTGAGTTTTACTCACCTTGAGGTCATGAATGTTGAAAGGATCTTCAAAAATATAAGCGGCGTCCGCACCAACAGCGATGCCTGTAGTGGTTGCCAGATAACCGCAGTATCCTCCCATAGTCTCCACCACAAAAACCCTCCTTTTGGTCCCTGAGGCCGACTGCTTGATCTTATCACAGCTCTTCAGAAAACAAAAACACACTTCAGATCAATAACTAGACGGGATGTGGTGAATCGATAACACAAGATGCATCTTTATTTATAACTCATGCAATAAAGGAAGTAAGATTTGGCAGGTGACTTAAGATGCAAGCTCTGCTTCAAAACCTAATACTCTCATAAAAGTAAATTTACATTTTTAATTTATCAGATGCATTTATACAAAGTGACTTCCACTGCATGCATATATGGTATGCATTTTAAAAACTGCTTGTATGAGGAAATTTGCACTGCATGCATTCCTTGGGAATTGAAAATCTGGGAATTTCGGTAAATTTAAAAGAGAATGCATGAGTGTTTATGAGTGGCGTGTCCTGTACTCACAGACATCGCTGCATTAACCGCAGTATCGCTGCCCAGACTGAAGTCCGTTCCTGGCACGTTGTTGCTGATGGTGGCAGGGATGATGCACATGGGAATACATAATTCATCATAGCGTCCTCTCGCTTCAACCAGCTCCAGGATGCCCTCATACGCCTGGACGTGACGGAAAATACAGTCACATATCTTAAAGAGCGCCTTGGATATTGTCTAACATCTCATTTTGCATTTCATGGAAGAAAACACAGGTTGGAAACGATGACGAAACCATCATTTGTGTGTGAACTGCTTATTTAAATGCATCAAATTGCACTGAATTGCATCATAATAACAGTGATTTTTTTCTGTATACCTCAAAACCACCAACGACGAGCAGTGACTGGATGCTGAACTTGTTGAGATTTTCCACTAGTTTCTCCATGCAGGTGCTTGGGAGGGTTCTGGAGGGTGCAAACGCTCAGTTTCAAAAATGAAAGATGAATGATTGTGTGAAAATGCATTGATTGCATTGAAGGTGACTAACCGTTTAGTTCCCAGCAGAGAGCCGCCCTGACCCGTCCAACCGGCCACCTGATTCCACGACACTTCATTCACCTGTAACATCAGGGGGATTTCATATTTCATTAATATTATTTAATACTATTATTGTTCTTTATGCAAAGCAAAGAGACAGGGGAAAAAGAGAATCTATCAAAATAAAAGTCTGGGATTGTGACAAAAATATATTGCTATTGTACAACAGAATGCACTTCTAAAAGTAATAATAATAATTAAAGAATAATAATATTTACTGTTTAAGTAATATCAGAATTTTTATTTCATGTTTTAATTTTAACAGTAAAGCTTTAAAAGGAACTGCTACATTTTTATTTGATTACATTTTAAAAGATTACATTCTTACTGTTTTATGCCTTCACTTGATTATCACTGTTTTTGATAATACATTTGTATTTAATCACAAACCCAGAAAAATTAAAACAAATACATACATTTCTGAAAAAAAAAAAATCAAAAAGTTCATAGGGCAAATTTTAAATAAATGATTTAAATTGTTAACGTGTTATGAATTCAACTGATTAGGCATGTTTTAAAATTTACTTGAATTAAAACAGAATTTGTGAAAAATTAAACATTTCATAGGACCCTGAAAATATTTTTTTTAAGATGTTCAATTTAGGTGTTAAATTGTATAATTTTAATGATTTTAATTAATTAGACTTGATTTTTGATTGCTAAAATTTAATCCAGAAACATTAAAATAAAAAGGATTTCATAGGCCCTACTTATAGTTGTTTGGAAATGTTTATATATATTTTCTGAGTAATTTCTTGTATTAAATAAGGACATGCATTTCATTTGAAATTAATATACTGTATTATATAAATAACTACTAATTATTTCAGTGCAGGTTTATTATGGTTCACCAAAATTAAAAATTAAAACTATTAAAATACATTTTTGTTACTCAAACTAAAATTAAATAATTTTTTATACATTTTGTAAACTACTAAAAGTGACAAAAACACAAAACTACTAAAAGTTTAACTAAAATGAAAATGGGAAATATAAAAAATAAATAAAATATAAAAATAAAAATAATATAATATAAAAATATAAATATAAAAACAAAAAATAATAGTAAAATAACAGCTTCAGTCATAGTTCAGTCTCTTGCCACTAATAAACCGATACAAAAAGACTTAAAAAATAATTTAAATGAATTGTTCATTACCGCTCCATTGGCCAGACCCTCAAAGCCATCGTTAACGATGTAAACCCGGTGTCCTATGGCCAGACCGACCCTCACCGCCGACCGCACCGCAGCGTTCATGCCGGCGGCTGGAGCTCCCACATTCAGGATGGCAATGGAGTGCTGGCTCTGAGGAAAATACAGACAAAAACCAGTTAGATATTAACAGCTAACAGTTAACAGTTCACAAAAAATCAAAACAAATTTCATTGGGCCCAAAACTTTTTTCTTTTTTATTTTACTGGTCTTTTGCGTATTATACATCTGAAAAATGAGGGTTAAGAACGTGATGTTGTAGTGTTGATGTGTTACCGGGACCGCAGCAGGTTTCTGGTAGGCCAGCAACTTATAAATGCTCCAGTTGTTCTCAAAACTCCTGTAAACAACATCATTTGATTCATTATTACCCATTTTAGTGGAAAACAATCAGCTGAAACTTTGACCTCTGCAGGTTTATCTGCTAACAAACACTGATTATGATAATGTGAATCTCACCTGCCGCGTAACTGAATGGCCTCTTCAAAACGCTTTTCATTCATGGCCCTCTGAACCTCTTTAGTCTTATAGGAAAAGGAAAACAGAGCACAATTATTGTCTTTATTATGTGAGAAATTATAAGAGACTGGTTGTCAAATTTATTAGTGTGTTGCACACAAACTGCTTGGTATATCAAAACACTTTTAATAGAATTTTTGAAGATTATCTCACCTAACTTTGATGAAATTTTGCAATAAACTTTGCAGTTAACATGCAGAAAAATAATATTAAGCAAAAAAAGCCCTTCAGTGTTTGACTGGAAATATAAAAGTTCAAGTTTTAAAAAAAGCAATAAAAATATAAATAAAATAAAATAACAGTGCTGCTGAAGACTCACCATCTCTAAATTAAAATATATATTTTTATAAATTATATATAAATAAAAAAAAATAAATAAACTACTAAAAATGGCAAAACAAAACATAAAAGTGCAAGTTCAAGTTAAAATAAAAGTTAAATAAAATAAAAAGACTCACCATCTCTACTGCCTCTATTAGTGGGAGACGCACAGCCTGGTTTCCTGATAGGCCAATCACACAGGCGGGAGTGTCTGGCCCCGCCTCCAGCAGGGCCACCACGGCCTCGACGCCCATCTTACTGCTCTACAGGACAAAAGACAGATTATCAAAACAACACAAAAAACGATAATAATGTCAAGACTAAAAATTATTCTGTGGGTTTCATTGAAATGCTTTATTTACCAAGACTCTGTCAAAGGCTGACGGCGTCCCGCCCCGCTGAACGTGACCCAGAACAGTGACCCGCGTGTCATATCCCAGCCGCGACACCACCAGCTGCACCAATTACAAATCACATGCTCATTCATACACATTAAAAAAGCTACAAATAAAAAAATTCAGGACAAAAAAGTTAAATGTCGAAATATAAACTCTGAGAAAAAATTCAAATTGCAAAATGTAAACTCGGAATTCAAAGAAAAATTTAAATTGCAAGATTTAAACTCTGAATTCCGAAAAAAGTACATTTGTGAGACAGAAATTCAGAATTCCGAGAAAAAGTAAAATTGCAAGATTTAAACTCAAAATTCCGAAAAAAGTAAAATGGCGAAATATAAACTCTTAGAAAAAGTCAAATTGCAAGATGTAAACTCAGAATTTAAAGTAAAAAGTCAAAATTGTAAGACGCAAACTCATAATTCCAAGAATAATTAAAATTGCGACATTTATACTATGAATTCTGAAAAAAAAATTAAAAAACTCAAAATTCTGAACAAAGTAAAATGGCGAAATATAAACTGAGAAAAAAGTCAAATTGTGAGATTTAAACTCTGAATTCGACAAAAAGTAAAATTGTGAGGTATAAATTCAGAATTCTGAGAAAAAAGTAAAATTGCAAGATTTAAAGTCAAAATTCCGAAAAAAAAAAAATAAAATGGCAAATATTTTGTGAGATTCACAGTTTTTGAGAACCTCAGAATTCTAAGAAAAATTTAAATTGCGAGATTTAAACTAAATTCTGGGGGGGAAAAGTAAAATTGCGAGATATAAATTCAGAACTCTGAGAGTAAAATTCCAAGACTTAAAAATTTTAAATTCTGAAAAAAAGGTAAAATGGCAAAATATAAAAAAGTCAAATTGCGAGATGTAAACTCAGAATTGCAAAATAAAAAGTCAAAAAATGTTTTATTCCAAAAAATTCCAGTAAATGAAGTAAACTCACATCCTTGACGTAGTTGGAGGTGATGGGTTCACCGCTTCTGCTGATGGCTCCTTCAGCGATGATGATGATGTTCAGTCTGGATCCTTTACTGCGGCTCTGAAAACACACACAGCATTCTGTTGGTACAATTATTCATACATGAAACTGGGCTGTTGCTATCTTTGGTGTTATTTCTGCCTGACTGGGTGATTTATTCATATTCATATTAAATAATATTTTTGGGATTTTTTGGTTATTAATTATTATTTTGATCATTGTGACTATTTAAATAATTTTCATTAAGTGAAATAAAGTTGAAATAAAATATATAAATAATTGATAAAAAACAAAGAATCTCAAAATTTGACATAAAAATGACTGAAAAAAAGTTTAAGAAAGTACTGACTTACTAAAACTGAATTAAAAATAAATTAAAGCTCAACATATATATATATACATATATAATACAAATTACAAAAGCACACAAAAAATAAAATTACATAATATAAAACATGAAAAAAATAAATGAATAAATAAATAAAGATCATGAGATTTTTGCTGAAGAGATCTCTAAAATTCATTATCATTAATTGGAATGAAGCTAAAATAAAATACAATATAAATACCTGATCATATAAATATAAATATCATTTCAGATGATGAATATCTGAAAAAAAATTGACTGATTACAAAATTGACTGAAATAAACAAATTTAAAATACAGTACTAAAAAAGAATTAAAAAATAAATTAAAGCTCAACAGAAATCTACAAAAAAACTAATGTAATATACAAAAAAAAATGAAGTATAAAAATAATTCAAAAATAAATAATAAAATAAATAAATGAAAAAATATATAATATATAAAATAAATAATTGAGACTCTCCACCTCTAAAAATAATTTTCATTAATTAAAATAAAGCTGAAATAAAAAAAATCCAAATATCTCATAAAAACTTAAAAAAAAAAACAAAAATAATGAAATAAAAAAAAAAGAATAACTGAAATAAAAAAGATGCACTGCTAAATTACTAAAATGGAATAAAAATAAATTAAAACTACGTAGAAATACATAAAAACTAATACAACTGACAAAAATGATTTAAAAAAAATTGCAATTAAAATGTAAACTTTAAATATAAAAATAAAGTTAAATGCTGCTGTTCATCAGTATCTTCAACATACAGTTTAACAAAATAAATGATGGTGTTTCTGAGTTATATCTGTAGCATTTAGTGTTACTGCATCCAGTTGTATTCATTTTGTAATATATTAATTTTAAAGCTGTAAAATTCAAAAAAAATAATTAATTAATAATAATAATAATATTAATATTCATAAATAAATGTAATTAAATTATTTACAATTAAATTAAATAAAAAAAAAATTACTAAATACTATAATAGCATATACAGTAATTACTACATAAATAACAGTGCTCTAATAACCAATGACCATTTAACTGCACGATAACTTATGACATTGATGAATCGGCTGATGTCCCGTGTTTGCGTCTCACCTCTCCCAGTCGGGTGCACATGCGCTCTTCCCAGCCGTCCTCAGGAGGGGCTTCTGGGATAAAGAGCCAGTCGGCTCCAGACGCCAGAGCTGAAACCAGTGCCAGATACCTGCAGCAGAATACAAAATTAAATCAGAGCTTTTTTTGGTGCATTACTTCTCAATAATTCCTCAGTGTTGGCATATGTGCTGAATGGATGCAGGGATGTTGCTGGGGCATTGCTGGTGGTTGACAGGAAATTGTAAGGATGTTTAGGCGGTTGCTAGGGCATTGTCTCTCAAGTAATCTCAGCATGTTTATCTGTTTGTAATCTTCCCATGACAGAAACTCACCCGCAGTGACGGCCCATGACCTCCAGCACAAACGTGCGCTGATGACTGAAAAACACAATCAGTACAACAACATGAGCAGGGAATATGAATGGATTGACTTAACAATGTATATTTGCCTACGTGCAACTGTAGATTATCTGATTGCATAATGCTAAACACAGTGTGTGAAACACATTCACTCTGTGTGTGAAAAGTAAAGAGACAAGCTGAGACAAGAATTCAGCACATTCCCAGCATTCCTCAACAAACGAGGAGAAATTCCCCTGATGAACAACAGGAAATCACAGTCGATAAACCTTTATGTGAACTCACCATTCATTATTTTATATTTGCTTATGTACATATGCTTTACAGCCAGTGTTATTATAAAATAATTGAGATAATACTGTAGTTTTTATTAATATTTTGAAGTAGTTTTTATTTGTATATTTTTCATTTTAATTTTAATTTTAGTTATTTTGTTGTGTGTTTTTCTCATATTTAGTCTTTTTTTTGGATTTAAGAATTATTATAGAACATCAAGATAAATGTTAAATGTTTTTATATTTGATTTTATTTCAGCTTCAGTTTTAGTCATTTTGTTGTGTTTTTGTCATTTTTAGTGGTTTTTGTAAATTCGTCTATATCATTTTTATTCATTTTTGTTTCAGTTTAAGATTGATTTATGTTAGTACATCGGGTTATGTTGTGTGTTTTTCTCATATTTAGTCCTTTTATAAATGTCTGTATAGTTTTATTAATATGTATTTGGATTTAAGATTTAGATTAGTACATCAAGTTAAACTAAATTAAAATAATAATAAAAAGTTTTTATATTTGCTTTTATTTCAGTATTAGTAATTTTGTTGTGTTTTGTCATTTTTGATAGTTTTTAGATTTTTTTTTTTTTCATTTAAAAATTGATTTATGTTAGTACATCAGGTAATATGTGTTTTTCCTCACATTTAGTCTTTTTTAAATGTCTGTATAGTTTTATCAATATTTATTTGGATTTAAGGTTTATTCTAGTACATCACGTTAAACTGAATTAAAATAATAATAAAATGTTTTTATATTTTATTTGATTTTAGTTTCAGTTTTAATAATCTTGTTATGTTTTTGTCATTTTTAGTAGTTTTTGTAAATTCGTCTATATCATTTTTATTCATTTTTGTTTCAGTTTAAGATTGATTTATGTTAGTACATCAGTTTATGTTGTGTGTTTTTCTCATATTTAGTCTTTTTTTTAAATGTCTGTATAGTTTTATTAATATTTATTTGGATTTAAGATTTATTTTAGTACATACAAGTTAAACTAAATTAAAATAATAATAACAATGTTTTTATATTTGATTTTACTTCAGCTTCAGTTTTAGTAATTTTGTTTTGTTGTTGTCAGTTTTAGTAGTTTTTGTAAATTTGTCTACAGTTTTTATTCGTTTTCACTTCAGATTAAGATTTATTTGTTTTCAAGCATTAGGTTTAACAAAATTAAAATAACAAAAAGTAAAGCTTTTTGTATTAAAAAATGTTAAAAAAAATACAAAAATGTAAAAGTATTTTTATATATTTTTTTACCTTAGTTATTGAACTACTGTCTATTGACTTGTTGAATTATTGACTACACAGTTTCAGTTGTTTGTTTCTGTCTGTAAACTAAAAATAATAAAAAATAAATATTTTATTATATTTCAGTTAACATATTTTATTTCAATGTAGTTTATTTAAAATGTTAGTAATTTTTGTCATTTTTAGTAGTTTTTGTAAAATTGTCTATACAGTTTTTATACATTTTTATTTCAGTTTAATATTTTTTTTATTTTAGTGTATCAGGTTAGACTAAATTAAAATAAGTTTATACATTTTTTAGAAATTGAATATTCAAGCTGTTTATTCATTTTTCCACCCCTGAAAAAACAAAACAAAACAAAAAAAACAAGCTAAATTCTTCTTCCTGGAAAAAAAAAAATAAAAGGGAGCAAGTTTCTTCTTTTAATTATTATCAGTTTTTGTCAATTTTATTTCAGTGTTTGTCAATTTGTCTGCATAATTTTTATTAATTAATTTTTTTTTATCTGATTTTTTTTTTTTTAATCTTAGTTGCCATGTATTTTATTTTAAGTAATGAAAATGCTATTTTATGGTTTTATTTTTAGTGTTAGCTGCTAAGACAATGTGTGCTGAAGTGTGTTTTCAGACCTGGTGGCGGTGGTGGTGATGGCGTCGATGATCTCAGTGATGCGGTTGAGGGCCGAATCAGCGCCGATGGTCATGTCCGTCCCACAGAAATCATTATCGATGGAGCCCACCAGACCCACGATGTTCAGGTGTCCGTGCTGCTTGGCTGTTTCTGCTGTGATTCGACCTGGCAAGAAAAAGAGGAAGATGTGTTAGCGTACATGAGCAGCTCATTCTGATCAAAAACAATCCACAAAGCTCCAATTTATAGTAAAATATTAGTTCAATTCTGCTGTTCATAAATACCTTCAACACATTAAATAGTAAAATAAATTACGATGTTTCTGAGATACATTTGTAGCATTTAATGTTACAGCATCCAGTTCTACTCATTTTGTATTTTTTAAAACATTTTGTATTATTTTTAAACTTTAGACTTCAGACTTCAGAAAGAAAAAATCATTAAATTAAGAATATTATTATTAATAATAATAAATAAAATAAATTAACTAACTGAATGAATAAGTCACTTTAAAATACATAGACAAATAAATGTAAAATAAAAAATATAAATATTTATGAAATAATGATTTGCAGAATGGAAAAATCTAAACAATAATATTAATAAATAAATAAACATTTATTCATTTTCAAAACTAATTATTTAAAATAAAATAAAAAATATAAAACAAATACATCAATAAACAAATAAACAAAAAACTGAAATATTAATTACATATTTAAAATGATATGGTCCCTTTAATGGAACAACTTCAATAAAGTTAAATACTTTTTTTGGTAACTAGAAGTAGTCGAGCTTGTATCTTGGGAAACGACAGTTTCAAAATGGTTTCCTGAAGACTGTTGCTGAGTAACAGACTTGCCTTTAATGGACTTTGACACGGCCTTCATACAGATTTATGAGACTCTTGTCCTGAAGAGGCTTTTCTGCTGCAGTCATTATTCATGAGTCAGACTTTCAAATAGATTTTTTTTGGCAGTAAACTTCTCTAAAGTTTCCATTCTGTCATTATTTTACTTAGTTTAGTTATGCACCTGATGG
Organism: Labeo rohita; assembly: GCF_022985175.1. Taxonomy (NCBI): domain Eukaryota; kingdom Metazoa; phylum Chordata; class Actinopteri; order Cypriniformes; family Cyprinidae; genus Labeo; species Labeo rohita. The sequence continues at coordinate 34,743,035 of NC_066877.1, forward strand.
CAAACTATGGAAAGCTTGTTTTTTTCCACATTAATCACTGTGCACAACATAAGAGCAGCTTACTGTATTGCAACACCAAAAACACAGACAGAATTGCAGGATCTAGTCATAAAAAATGGAACATGTTGCACAATTTTTTTGGCACTTTGCTTGCCATCAAATTAATTTGATTACATTTTAAAAGATGAATTAAACTGTTAAAAGTTGCGTGCATTTATTTGATTGCCGCAATTTTTTCACAGAATTTGTGATAAAATAAAACACATGAAAGATCACTATTATTAAAAGATTTTACTAAATTATAAATTGAAATTTCTGGACATTCCTTTGATTAATAAAATTTATTAAAAAAGAACAACTCAAATGGACAACAGAATGTGGGAAAAAATAAAACAAAATTTGGGCCAAATTGCATGATTTAGAAAATACAGAAAATATGTATACATACTTTTTATTATTTTTTATTTATATTTAGTTATGTTAAACTAAATGAAAATGAAAAATGTTGCGTTAAATAAATTTAATAAGATAAAATAAATTTAGAAATGTTGCATCAGAAACTAGCTCAAAATTTTTATTTTATTTTATTTCAATTAATATTTGGGAATATATGGAATTTAGGAAGAAATTAATTTTACAGATTTCATAAGGCCCTTACAGTGTGGTTTAGAAATTTCAAAAATATGTCTATATGTCTATATAGTCTTTCCTCTTCTTCTTCTTATTAATAATAATAATAATAATAATAATAATATATATATATATATATATATATATATATATATAATTTTTTTTATTTTTTTTTTTTTTAAATTAAAATAAATTAGAAATGTTACCTTGGAAACTAGCTCAAATATTTTTTTTAAATATACATTTTATTTTATTTTAATTGATTATTTTATTTCAAGGTATGAAGTGAGTAAGTTTTCATGATTTTAGTTGTTCTGATCGTATTCATTTATGATGAAAATAAATTGTGCTTAATTTTCATGGAAATAGCAATAAATAAATAAATAAAATACAGTTTTTTAAAGAGCACTTGCATTGTTAAACTTGTTACATAAATTATACATTTCTTTATACAATTCAATTGCTTAGACATTCTTTTTTTTATTACATTTTAATTAAAATGGAAAAGTTAAAAAAAAACATGGAATTGGAAAAAAATAAAACGGAATTTGCGAAGATTTTTTTAAATACGCATTTTATTTTATTTTATTTAAATTAATGTTTATTTTATTTAATGAATTAAGTACGTTTTTATGATTTTAGTTAACTATAATAGCCCTGCCTGGCATATACATCACCATATCACTAATGATAATGAACAAATGAGAGTAAATGTGCTTAATTTTCAAGGAAAAAGCACTGAATAAATAAAATACAGTTTTTCAAAGAGCACTTGCATTGTTAAACTTGTTACATAAATTATACATTTCTTTGTTTGTTAATGTCCTAAAGCAATGAATTCAATAGCTTAGACATTCTTTTTTGATTATTCAATTTTAATTAAAAAGGAACACATGGAATTGGAAGAAAATTAAATGGAACGTGGGAAGAGTATGTAGTAACGGTGTGATTCAATACCTTTCTTCACCAGCTCCTCGAGGAGTCCGCTCCACTCGGAGCGGAAGATATTGGCCCCGGTGAGGCTGCCGTCCCCTCCGCACACGCACAGGTTAGAGATGCCGCGTTTGACCAGGTTAAAGGCAGCAGCCAAACGGCCCTCTCGTGTGGTGAAAGCCTTACAGCGCGCGCTGCCGATCACCGTCCCTCCCTGTGTGAGAAACACACATGCACCGCTGATGTTACGTGCATCAGATGACTTCATCATAGAGATGCATTTATTGCAGTGCTTCAACATGGACAAACTGCTCACAAATGCATGCCGGCGCTGCGCCAGAACAGTCGCACACATGCATCAGAGTCAAGCAGAGTCAGCAAACACACAGCAGTCAGCGCAGACATACAAATACTAAACACAAACTCGCAAAATCAGGGATTCACAAACTTTTTTGTCAGCCGAACCGCTAAGATGGAAAATGTTTATTTGAAGTTCCCTTGAGAATGTAAGTTAACATTTTTATTTTTTGTATGTCAACAGATAAACAGATAAAATATTTTATATTTTTTGTAACTGTTTTATTTTGATTGTTTAAAAATAAAGACAATTAAAATAAAACACTAAAAAAAGATTGAATATGTTATCTGTTAATTGCATGCCATTATTATCGTTGATTTATCAGCAATTATAAAAATGAAGATATAAATATATTACTGTTGTTCATCACAACTGTCCTTTATACTATAATTAAAAAAAATTTATATTGTTTATATTTAATTTCTACATAATTATAGACCTACACTGTAAAAAACAATTTGAGTTGACTTAAAATAATTTGTTACCCGTCTGCCTTAAAATTAAGTTCAGTCAACTCAAAAAAAAGTTTAGTCGACTTAAAATTATGAACTTTAAGTTAAACTAAGTGACAACTTCGATATCTGAGTTGATTCAACTTAAAATTCAACTTAACTTACCCAGCTTTTAAGTTTAACAAACCAATTTTTAAGTCAACTCAAATATCTAAATTGTCACTTAGTACAACTTAACATTTCAAGTTGATTAATCTTATTTGAGTTGACTGAACTTAAAATTTTAAGGCAGCCAGGTCACAAATTATTTTAAGTTTACTCAACAAATTGTGTGTTTGTTTTTTGTTTTTTTGCAGTGTAATATTATCACAGACTATGGACAAGAAGGAAATAATTTGATACTCAATTTAAACCGAACTCAGAGCACACAGGACAAGTACATACAGTAGGCCACACTTCATAAGACCAAACTACTGCATGGGACAGAGCATGTAGGATACTACAGTATATGCAGCATCTATAGATGTTAATGTAACATCTCTGTTATTTATTTACTAGCATTAGAGCACATGCAGCAGAACAGCTTACCAGTTTAACTGAAGAACAGACAACACACAGAGAGAAAGAGCATGGAGAGTGAAGAGCTGCAGGTCAACATCAGAGTTTAGACAGATTTGCCGCAATAAAAACCAATGAGTTAACCATCACTTCTGCAGTGTTGTTAACATTAACTTAAGCTAAAAGTGTTAAAAAATAATTTTTGTTCATTTAAATAGAGCTGAAATAAAATTAAATATAAATATTAAATGAAAATTTGCAAATTGAAACATAAATATTAGAAATGTGCCTAGGTTTAAGTTACTAAAATTACTAAAACTGAAATAAAAATAAATTAAAGCTAAATAAAAAGAACACAAAAACTAATGAAAATGACAAAAGCACAAAAAATTAAACTAAATGAAAATATAAAAATAAAACAATTTGAAATATTAATAAATACTATAATATTATTAAACAAATATTAAACTAGCACTGCACCACAGTGATAAAATTATAGTATGTATTCATATTTTTATTTCTATATTTTCCATTTTTATTTTCACTTTTAAAAAGTATTTTAAAAAATTTTAACAAATTATTATATTTTATTTTATTATAGTTTTTTTTAATATTTATTTTATTTCAGTTCCTTTTTTTTCCCAAGTAACAAAAACCATTAAACTTTTAATTTTAGTTTTAGTTAACTATAACTCTGTATAAGCTTATAATAAATCTTTAAATGTATTTTTACAGTGTTCTCGCTAACTACTAGCACTACTCACTACATCTAAACTGCAGCTCTGTTAAGTTCTAATTGATGCTCTTACCAGCTGAATTATATTGGTGACGCTTTGCCAGTTGGCCAGTTTAATATTGTCTCCTCCGTCTACCAGCCCTTGATAACCCTGAAATCAAATCAGTTACACACATTATTACTCATATATATCATGCAAACACATATTTAGTGTTTCAAAATGTTTTCACCATCTATACATTAGCAAAGATCAGGGGAAACACAAATGGCGAGAGACGAGAGTACCTCATAAACCAGATACACCTTGGCGCCCACATAGATGCCCATTCGGGTCACAGCGCGGATCGCTGCATTCATACCTAGAGAGAGATAAACATAACATTTTATATAGGTGATATAAAACGTCCCAGCATGCTCACATATTAATGAATGCTGCATATTCAGTTTATGGATTTTAATAAAGTGTAAATTCATAATCTGATTTGATTATTTTTATATTTACTTAAATATTTTTAAATAATATAACATAATATAATTATATATATACACAAAACCTGCAAAGAAAATGTCCAGGTCATATTTCATCTCCAATTACATTAATAAAAAAAAAAACACACAGCAACAAAGAAAATCAGTCTGACATCAGTGCTATTTTGGTTAATGGAGATACTATTATAGTTTTTAATTAATATTTTGAATTAGTTTTTATTTTTATATTTTAGTTAAAGTTTTAGTCATTTTATTGTGTATTTCTGTAATTTTTAAAATTTTAATTAATTTAATTTAAAATTAATATTTCTGTAAGTTTTTTAAAACTATGTTTATATATAATTTTTATTCATTGTTATTTTAGTTTTAGTCATGTCAAGTAAATGAAAATACAGTTAAATAAAGTTTTTTATATTCTATTTTATTTCAGTTAATTTTTTTTCAATTAATGATTTATTTATTTATTTATTTAAATTTCAGCTATTTCATTTATTTATGTTAATTAATTTTATGGTTTTAGTTAATTATAATATATATATATATATATATATAATTTATAATATATAAAATATATAAAATTTTATTTTATATTATCTATACAATTAATTTTTTTGTTCTGATTTTGATATATGATCTGGACATGTTATATCAAGTAAACAAAAATGTGAAGTTTTTTTTATATTATATTAAATTTCAGTTATTTATCAATTTATTTTACTTTTAATGTTTTTTGTTCATTATAATATATATATATATATATATATATATATATATATATATATATATATATGTATATATATATATACCTAAGCAGAAGAAAATATTATATTATTTTAAAACAATTGTATTTTTATGTATTTTTATATTTACTTAAATATATCAATATATAAAAATATTTTTAAATAATACAACATAATATAATTATATTATTTACATTTTTAAATATATTTTTATATTTACTTATTTATATATATATATATATATATATAAAGCAAAAATAAAAATACATAAAAAATATTTTAAAATAACATAATTATATAATTTATATAATTTCTTATTTTCTTCTGATTTTGAATATGATCTGGACATGTTCTTGACCATTGTTCACCTACTGACATAAAGTGTATAATTGTATACATTTCTATAGATCTACTTTTCCAATAAATTATTGTATTACTGACAAATTATTGACGTGAAGGCTCAAACTAAAACATTCAATACATGTTAAAATCAAAAACATCTGAAATAATCTAGAGCTGTCCAAGAGACAGTGAAGGTCAGTGCAGTTCATTTCAGTGTCAATCATATGCAAACCTGTTTACTGATCATCCTATAAACCTCTTGCATTTATCATCAAATAAACAAACATGTCTGTCTCTATAACTGACACAGCATCTTTGATTTGTTTACACGCATGTGATCAGAGTGTATTGGTCAGAGGCCCCTGCATCAGCTGCAGTTTCACCTTGCGCGTCTCCTCCGCTCGTCAGCGCGGCGATGGCTTTGCCCGCGCCCGTCATCCGCAGCTTCTCCAGCCCCGCCGAACTCATTCTGCTCGCGTGTTTTCCGCTAAACCAAGACAACGATCCGCTTCTGGAAATAACACTATATGGTTACCGTAAATTATCCGTTCAGAGAGGATCGTTTACACCGCGTCTGTAGCACTGATTGACCTTCCGCGGAGACGGAAGGACGCTGTGAGTTTTGACGTGAGCGCGCTGGCGTCCACGCCCACTGTATACAATGTACGCGCGTGCATGCGTGCATGTCTTCACTCCGCTGCAATTTCCTTAGCTTGGAGCAATAGGCATGGCTGGAAAGCCACAACCTAGCTAACAATATGCTCTATAGTCCTAAATATGCCATACACTACCAGTCAAAGATTTGTAATGTTTTTTTTTTTTTTTTAAAGTCTCTTCTGCTCACCAAGCATGCATTTATTTGATCCAGAGTAGAGCAAAAACGGTACAAATTTGAAATATTTTTTTATTTAAAACAACTGTTTTCTATTTAAATATATTTTAAAATGTATTTTTTTCCTGTGAATTCAAAATTATTTTTTAGCATTATTACTTCATCATTCTAATATGCTGATTTGTTGCTCAAAACAACATTATTATTGTTATTAATATTATTATGTTGAAAACAATAATAATGCTGAAAATATTAATAATAATAAAAATGTTTCTTGAGCTTCAAATCAAACATTAGAATAATTTCTGAAGGATCATGTGACACCAAAGACTGATGGAATAGTAATGATGCTGAAAATTCAGCTTTGATCACAGAAATAAATTACATTTGAAAATATATATCAATAGAAAACAGTTATTTTAAACAGTAAGCATTTTTGCTTTTTTCTGTACTTTGGATCAAATAAATGCAGGCTTGGTGACCAAAAGAGACTTATTTAAAAAAAAATTTTTTTTAAACTTTTGACTGGTAGTGTACAATTTTGTTAGTATATGTTTAGAAATAAGCTTTTATACATTAAATCAAGCATGTTTTGCTAGCGGTCCTTCTAATGTATGAAAAATTATTCTAAAAGTGTTTTGAATGTTCAAAACGTCTAGTTTTTTAAACATTTTTAAAAATATTTTTTCTCTGTTAATGGCAACGTTACGTTTTTTTTATTTTGGAAACATTGTGAACGTTACGTTTGAATTTTTTCTGAACATTCTAAAACTAGGAGATAAGTAGCAACATTTAAATACGTTAGATTAACATCCAAACAAAACATTTCAGAAAGAAACTTTCCATTTGATCATTTTGTGAAAGTTACATTTGAATGTTTTGTGAACACTCTAAACCAAGCAGAAATGTTTAAATATGTTAGATGAATGTCCAACTACAACATCTTAGAAAGGAACATTCTCAGAATATTTGTAAAATGAAATATGTTAGATGACACATTTTAGCTGGACTTTCATCTAATGTATTTAAATGTTTCTACCTGGTTTAGAATGTTCAGAAAGATTCAAATGTAACATTCCCAGAATGTTTGTAAAATGGAATGTTACATTTGAATGTTCTGTGAACAAGTAGTAACATTTAAATACTTAAAATAAACATTCAACTAAAATGCTTCAGAAAGGGAATGTTCGATTTTATCTTGCAAACCTGGTATTTTGCAAAAATGTTTTTTGAACGTTCTGAAAATAGTTGATGAATGTCCAAATAAAACATTTCAGAAAGAAACATTCAATTTGATCATTTTGTGAAAGTTACATCTGAATGTTTTGTGAACACTCTAAACCAAGCAGAAATGTTTAAATACATTAGATGAATGTCCAACTAAAATGTCTTAGAAATGAACATTCACAGAATGTTTGTAAAATGGAATGTTACATTTGAATGTTTTGAGAACATTCTTGAACAAGAAGTAACATACTTAAAAAAAAAACTGGAAAGTTTTAGAAAGGGAATGTTCAATTTTATTTTGCAAACCTGGTATTTTGCAAAAATGTTTTTTGAATGTTCTGAAAATAGTTGATTGTACAAATAAAACATTTCAGAAAGAAACATACCATTTGATCATTTGGTGAAAGTTACATTTGAATGTTTTGTGAACACTCTAAACCAAGTAGAAACGTTTAATTACGTTAGATCAATGTGGACATTTTAAAAGGGAACATTCACAGAATGACTGTAAAATGGAATGTTCCTTTCTGAAACATGTTAGCTGGACATTCATCTAATGTATTTAAATGTTTCTAGCTGGTTTAGAATGTTCACAAATATTCAAATGTAACGTTTGTAAAATGGAATGTTACATTTGAATGTTTTCTGAACATTCTTAAACAAGTTTTGGGAAAAAACTTGGGGGGGGGGGGAAGTAAAAATAGTCAGATATAAACCAAAAACAGCAAGAAAAAAAAAGGTCTGAATTTTGAGTTTCTATCTTGCAACTCAGACTTTCTCATAACTGAGTTTATATCTTGTTTTTTTTTTCCTCAAAAATTAAGAAATGCATAATATGAACTCATTTGTGCATTATAAACTAAAAAAGACAGAATTGCAAGATATTGTTTTCTGAACATTCTTAAACAAATAGTAACATTTAAATATGTAAAATAAACATTCAACTAAAATGCTTCAAAAAGGGAATGTTTCATTTTATTTTACAAAGTGTTGTTTTTGAACGTTCAAAAAAGTTGGTGAATGTCCAAATAAAACATTTTAGACGAGAAACATTCCATTTGATCATTTTGTTACTAGTAACTTCATAACTTTAGCTCATGAAATTAAGTAAATTAGGAGAACGCAAGCTAGATTTTTTTTATTCTCATTGGTTGCAATACTCTGAAGATCTCACCCTCTGTATAAATTGCAAATGCAATAAATCTAGTGAACTTTGAACATGCAACTCTCTTTTTAAGATATGTTATCTGGCACTTCTGCTTCATACTTCATACCTGGTGGACATGAAATCATGCATTTATGGCTATAAGCAGTTTGTAAGCTATATACAGCATATATGAAATGCATAACAAACCTCGAGTTAAACTAAGGGAACAGAATGAGTAGAGGCGGCAGAGTTTGGTACAGTACATCAGTGTTTATTCCATGCAGTTGCTCTGCCTTGATTTTACACATCACTTCTGTCGCACTGTACACAGGCTATTACAAGAAATCGTCAGGATTGGTTGATCATAACACCATTCGAGATAAAGAAGGGAAAAGAGACATGAGTAAGAAACAAACTGGAGGAGGAAAATGAGCCCAGAGCTGAAGATATTTTGCACAAAAATAGTTCATTTTTAAATACCTGTATATGTAGTAGTCAACAAAGCAATTAAAAACGGTTAACGTGAATAAGGACAGAAATGATGGCAGGAGAAACGTACCGTTTATACCTTCAATTCTCTGTGACACAGCCAACTGTATGACACTGGAATTATCTTTACAACCAGAACGTGTTTTTGTAATATTATTACAATGATTAAATGTGAGCCAATAATCTCTTGCCAGAAACAACGGTTTATGAGAATGACATCTGAAAAGTGTCCAGGCGTAATAAACGTCCAGATATTATAAATGTTCTGATATTTTTTTCCCCTCGTTTTCCACAAACAATACAGGTGAAGAAAATATGGAAGCTGTTTCTGCCATGTGATTTTTTAAATCCCACGATTCTGATTTTTTCTCGATGTAAACTCCGAATTATGAAATATACACTCAGAATTGAGAAAAAAAGTCAGAATTGTGAAATATAAATTAAGAATTGTAAAATATAAACTCCATTGCACATTATAAACAAATAATTGTGATATAAAAACTAAAAACGGTGAGAAATAAAACCAGAATTGTGAAAAATAAAAATTAAAAACTGCAAGATATAAACTTCTAATTTGGAAGGCAAAAAAGTCACAATTACCTTTTCTTATTTCATGGCTAAAAAACGAAACAAAAAACATCGTAAGACATAAGCACAGAATTTAGATGGGAAAAAGAAAAAAAAATAGCCAGATATAAACTAAAAACAGCAAGAAAAAGTCTTTTTTGAGTTTCTATCTTGCAATTTAGACTTTATCATAACTGAGTTCATATCTCAATTCTGAGTTTATATCTTGCGTTTTTTTCTCAAAAAGTCAGAATTGCGAGATACAAACTCAGAATTCTGAGATAAAAATTAAGAATCACAAAATCTAAATTAATTTGTGCATTATAAACTAAAAAAGACAAAATTGCAAGATATAAACAAAAAATTGTGAGAAATAAAATCAGAATTGTGAAAATTATAGTTGTGATATAAGATATAAACTTTTTCTGGGGAAAAAAAAATCATAATTACAGTTTTTTTGATTGTGAGGGGAAAAAACTGAATTGCAAGACAAATGACACAGAATTAATTTTAACTAAGAAATGCAAGAAAAAAAGTCTGAATTCTGAGTTTAAATCTTACAATTCAGACTTTTAAGTTAATATCTCACATTTCTGAGATTATATTATGCAATTTTTCTCCAAATTGTGAACTAAGAATCGCAAAATATGAACTCAATTGCGCATTTTAAACAAAAAAGTTTGAAAAAAAAAAAAAAAAGTCAGAATTAAAAGATATAAATTGAAAATTGTGAGAAATAAAATCAGAACTGTGAAAAAGTCATAGTTGTGATATATAAATTGAGAACTGCAACATATAAACACTTTTTCTGAGGGGGGAAAAAATAAATAACTAAAATAATTACTGTATTTTGTGTTTCATTGCGGGGTAAAAAATAAATTGCAAGACGTAAATTGCACAGAATTAATTATAACTAAGAAATGCAAGAAAAGAGTCTAAATTTTGAGTTTATACCTAGCAATTTTTTTCTCAGAACTGAGAAAAAAAAAGTCTAAATTAAAAGTCGCAATTATCTCTATGATTTTACTCCATGGCAGAAATGGGCTTCCATAAGAAAATGACCAAATTTCCATTTCTGAGATAATTATTGTATTCCTTTAAGATGCCATCTGTAATACTTCAGAAGACAGTTCTAACATACACGACAATTATGAGATGAAGAAACTTAGAAATTAACAGCTAGTGCTTCAAAATAAATTAATGATCATGTAGACCAGCTACAAAAAAAGAAAGACATTTTTAAATTAAATTAAATTAAAATCATAATTTACAGGATTCATGGTTGGCGCTGTGGCCGGAAAGACTTCATACATCATCATACTTCATACACCGTTCACTAAAAACCCTGGCCTGATCTTTAGCGGAACACGTAAACGGAGAGAATGAGGTTGGTGCGTGTTTTTCGGTTCACCTTCATTACAATTCGTGCGTTTTTAGCACGTTACCATCATACACAACAGAAATGACTGAAAGTGTACAGTAATAATGGCTGGTTTTGCCTCTCAATGACATGAAGTCGATATGAAAAGCTGTTCATGACCCCTTCAACATTTTTTGGTGAAACTGGATTTTCATGCATCCAATAGTTAAAAATGGGGTTCATGTACCAGAATGGTTAAAGTTTAAGGGTTAAAAAGAATCAATTTTGGTTTCATGTTGACCTAAAGTTTGTTTCCAGTGGCCTCTGCTTTGTTCATTTGCTGCAAACTCACAGCATTTCTCACAAATTCAGTGATACTGAAGTTTTAGCGCAGGCTTCTTTTAGTAAGATGTCGGAAAATAATAATACCATTCACAGTTGATTTCACATGCCGTATCCGGTTCAGAAACACATCCGGCTGCATTTACTGATGATGAACGAGGCATTTTAACTAGTACTATAACATCTAAATATCTAAACACAGGGTAAATATGAATGCAACAATTAAATATAGACATGCCGGACGATGCAGTGTCCCTTTCGCAAGGAAACGACAAATAAAAACACATTTGCGAGGAAGAATTTACACACGGACTACAGTACGTTCACACTGCAATTTCATCCGGTTTGGGATTTAAATGCAGCGGAAGAGACAAACAAAGCGTTTTGTTTTTTTTTCCCTAGCGGAGACTCTTTTGCACTATAAAGCATTGAACCTGAGCATTAAACCAGCAAAAAGCACGGAAATCCATTTCTTTTTCTTGCCTTTTTCTTTTTTACTCAAAAAAACTCCGACGTGTAAAAATAACGAACTCAAATCTGCAAAAATAGAGGTCTTTTACAAAGCACTTTAGTTTCCGACTCGCCTTTACGCCTTCTCACGTCTGTCCAGCCCGCTAGACAGTCATCCTGAGCGAATGATTCTCAATAGCCTGAGCGCAAAACCGACGTTATTGCTGATTCACCCGCGACCCTTAAACAAACGAGGCTCGTTTAAAGGTCTGTGCTTCTGCGGTCTCCGTGAACGGCACGCTACGAACACACAAACACCGGCAGAACCACACCGTACACGTTACAGATGGGATCATTTTACCAAAAAACACAATTCTGTCATCATGTGTGCTCTAAACCTCTGTGACTTTGTTGCATGGAACACAGGCGTAATTTTATGATACTTCTATGGTGATTTTTTTGGTCATTTTGGAGCTTTACAGGTTGCATGGAAGAGCAAAAGTCAAACAGGTTTGGAACAACATGAATTTTACAGTGTTTTTTGGGGGTAAACGATCCCTTTTACTCTAAAGGGACACTGCATCTCCAGAACATCATCACTACTGCTCAAAAGACTGGAAAATTACATTTTTTATTGTTTAGAAAAAGTCTCTAATGCTCACCAAGCCTATTTTAATTTGATTATAAGTACACTAAAAATTGTGAAATATTATTGCAATATAAAACAACTGCTTTCAATGTGAATATATTGTAAAATGTAATTTATTCAAGTGATCAAATCTGAATTTTCAGCATCATTACTTGTCTTCAGTGTCATATGATCCTTCAGAAATCCTTCTAATATGCTGATTTGTTGCTCGAAAAATATTTCTGATCATTATCAATGTTAAAAACAATTGTGCTGCTTTATTTCAAGTTAAAAAAGAAGAAATTAATACTTTTATTCAGCAAAGATGTATTAAATTGATGAAAACTGATAGTAAAGATATTTGTTACAAAAAGATTGCAACATTTGTTGTTTTAAATAAATGTTTCCACAAAAGTAATAAGCAGTAAAAACAGTGTTCAATATTGATAATGATAACAACTCTTATTAAAATTGAGCACCAGTAATAATTAAGCAGCAAATCAGCATATTAAAATGATTTCTGAAGGATCATGTGACACTAAAGACTGGAGTAATGATGCTGAAACTTCAGCTTTGATCACAGGAATAAAAAATAGCTGCAAGCAACAATTAATGGGCCAAGCACAATCAGAGGCAAAATGGAGTGGCATGCCATGTTTACAATAGGCCAATTTAATTAAATGTTATTAGCATTTTTTTAAATTTCTTTATAACTTTTTGCCACCCCAGACTTTTTGAGGACTGTCAGATCATGGCGTTGAACATGTATACGGATTTTCATAACGATGTGCTGATACGGTTTTGTGATTTTTGGCCAAACCATTCAGAAGTTATAAGCAAAAATAGCCATTTTTCATATCACCACTAGGTGGCGCTGTGCAGAAACTGTGCAGGTAGCCTCAGGTCATGCTTCTTATAATGCACACCAAGTTTGGTCTCAATACGGCAAACCATTGCAGAGATATAGCCTCACATCCATTTTTGCGGGCTCTTTGCCAAATTCGTTTGTGCGTTATTTGAGAACGTTTAAGTAATCAACTTTCTTCCTGCAACTTATTGCCATCATGATCTGAAGATGATTGAGCCAAATTTGGTGAAAATTAGACCAAGTGTCTAGGATGAGTTTGAAAAAGTATGTTTTATGAACTATTAATAATAATGAAAAAACCTTACAATTTTTACATTTTGACGTTAATTCGAATTGGCGTGAGCCAAATTCGGTGAAAACTCAGACAAACCATCTAGGACGAGTTCGAAAAAGTACGATTTATGAACTATTAATAATTAGCGCAAAAACAAAACCTTCATTCGAATCGGCATGAGCCAAGGAATCAGTGGAAAAAATCATTCCTTCTAGAATGTAGTTTGAGTTAGAGACTCCAAACTTGCTATGGTTAATGTTGAGACTGTCCTCTATCAGTGTGCCAAATTACATAACTGTCCCACAAGCGGTTCTATGGACGGCCATAGACTAAAGAGCGGAAGAAATGGAAGAAGAAATCTAACGGATACATTTTGACATATATTCACATAAAACACAGTTGTTTTAAATTATAATAATATTTCACAATTTAACTGATTTTACTGTATTTTTGATCAAGTAAATGCAGCCTTGGTGAGCAGAAGAGACTTTTTATCAAAAATCTTTATCATTCCAATCTTTTGACCAGCGTCGTCACGTCAATATAAAGATGACGTAAGAAAAGAAACTCTTTCGGGTTGATGTCATACTTTCGCACGCCAAGCGTCCCGCTCTCCTCCGGCCGTCCGCAGCGTCTCTTCAAACACAGTCCTGAGATGAGAAAAAAGCTGCTCGGGTTTTGTTTCAAACACTGATTTGATCGTTATAGACGTCGTTCCGCTAGAGCAGTTGTTCTTTGACTTCCTATTCGTCCGTAGAGGCGAGCAGCAGCAGCAGCAGTCTGATTGGCTGATCAAATGCCGACCAAGCAGGCATGCTGGGATATTTCCACACGTCTTGGAAGTCAAAAAGGGCAAAAGAAACAAGGAAGGACATCGTTCCTGCTGGTGCTCAAACTAAAGTTACCCTGAAGGGGCGTCGTTTCTGTAAACTCAGGAAGTAGCAGGTGGCCAGAGACACGCGTCATTCGTGGCGTCCCGTGTGTCTGTGGTCCCGTCGTGGAATGGATCCTCAAGCTACGCACTTAACACTTTCGCTCACGAACCTACGGACATATATACACACATTCTTGCAGACTTCAATCATGGTCTAACTAGCTAGCTAACTAGTTTTGAGTTGCTTTGAACACTTCAGCGCTAATACTCTGAATTTATGCTCCGTTGTTGTCGTTATTCGAGTTCCTGATTTTTGTTTTTGCGTTTCCTCCAGCTCGTAATAAAATAAATTATGCGTGTTACTCTAGCTACATTATCACTTCAGAGGAATCTGCCTGAGATGCTCAGAGAGAGAGGTGGATTATGGGAAGGGCTGATCAGACGGGTCATGGCTGTTTACAGCAGGCGTGGTTTATTGCCGTGTTTCCTCCGATGGCTCGCGCTCACCAGGATGAAGGTGCGCAGGGCTGTTTGTTCCTGATGGTGGCGTCGGAGCATTCCGCGTCCGACGTGTCGCAGTCAGAGTCTCTGAAATGCAGAGGATTCTGAGAGAGACATAAACAAACAGGAAGTTTAATTTAATTCAACTATTCAAAGACTGCTCAACAAATTAATGATGCAACTTATTATTTTCTTATTAAACACTAATAATAACTCTGTAGTATAACATCCCCTGGATATAGTAGTATTGTGATCGCATTAGCAATGATTCATTAAAGAATCATTTGTTTGTTTGTTTTTTCAATTTATCTCTTGATTCAGTTCTAAAAAGAATCACTGAATTTCGTGTGTGTGTGTGTGTTTTTTAACAGGTTCATTTAAACCCAAATGTTTGAACTATACTTGAATAGTCAAATTGCTTTGACTTAAAATATTTACTTGAAAGTACCCTGAGATTTTAAGTTAATAGTTCAATAATTTAACAAACATTTCACAGTTAATGACATCTAATGACAGACAACAGTTACTGGACATGAAGGTAAACAAATAAAGTGTTTTACATTGATCGTTTTTATTTTAAAATAATTTATATTATTTTATTTAAAATTTTCTTATTTTTAGTAATTGTTGTATTTTGGTTGATTTTATTTTAAAATTATTAATTTTAAATTTAATTAATCTTAAATATTACATTTTTAGAAACTGTTAATTTTTGTCTATTTCAAATTCTGTATTTATTTTAATGTATCAAATTCAATTTATTTGTAATTGTAATTTTTTTATTTTACTTCAAATGTTTTTTTAGTAATTGTTGTATTTTGATTTATTTCACTTTTTTTTATTAATCCCAAATATTGTATCTTTAGTAACTGTATTTTGTTTTTATTTTAATTTATGTAGTTCAGTTGATTTGCAATTTTATTTGATTGTAATTTTATTTATTTCAAATAAAATATATCCTGTTTAGTTTCATTTTATTTATTTAAAAAATGATTTATTTTTTCAAATTTCACATTTTCTAGTAATCGTTTTATTCCTTTGCTTTTATTTCTAAATTTTTATTTAATTTTAATGTAATTCAAATAAAACACACATTATTTTTTAGTGTTTGATTTTTTTTTAAATGATGTATTTATTTTAATTTCTTTCAAATAAATTATGTAATCTTTTTATTTTTATATTTTATATTTATTTATTTCAAATTTCATATTTTCTAGTAATTGTTTTAGTTTGGTTTTATTTCAATTTATTTATTTATTTTATTTTTAATGTAATTTAAATAAAATAAACCGTCTTTAGCGTTTCATTTTGATTTTTTTATTTTAAAATTTAGTATTCATGTTATTTCAAATAAATTATATAATTTTATTTTTTACCTTGTAGTGTTTTCATTGATTTCATTTAAATTATTTATTAAAAAAATCTGTCAGATTTGTATACATTTAATTTGTTAGTAATCATTTTACTGTATATTAATATTGTTTTATTTTTACTTTTTTTTATTTATTTACCTTTATTTAATTTATACATATAACCATTTTAAGTGTTTTGATTTATTTATTTTATATTATTTCAAATGATTTCAAATATTTGTATTTATTCATTTTTAGCAATCACTTTTGATTATTTTGTATTTTAAAATTATGTATTTATTTTAATTTATTTAAAATAATCTATATATATATATTTTTAGCTTTTCATTAACATGTGAACCCCCTGCAGTACCCTGATTAAACAAACTGTTTAAAAGAACCAATTCACACAAATGAGTTTGGATAAAATGAGAAAGAAAGCAGCACTCTGGTGTTCACCTCATAGCTGTGCTCATCAGCACACAATTTGCCCAGAGAGATCTGGGTCTTGACCCGGCGGACGGCGCACTCTTTATCGGACAGGCCGTCGGACTGCGTGGAGATGTCAATGGGGATCTCAGGCGTGTGGGACAGGAGCTCGTCCAGATGCTCCTCCTGACTGGCGCTGAGCTGCTCCAGCGGGCCGCTGTGCGAGTGATCGCTGGTGTTTCCCTCCTCGCCGTCAGACACCGACAGGTTTTCCGAACTGAAGGTGGAGTACGACTGAAAGCTGCTCATACAGCGATGAGGCCTGGAAAAAGACCAGGAGGAAAAAGACATTTAAAAAACAACTTATTGTGGCTATTTGCTACAGAAACACAGGTTTAAAGATTGCATGATTCATTTGAGAATTCTGGAGACAACAGAAAAAGGCACAGCTCAAAAATAGTAAAAGTGGTTTTTAATTATTACTTATCAAAGCAGACTCACCGCTGTCTGCGTGGAAACTCCACCTCACTGTCAACCTCTCCTTCCTCTTCCTCAGACGACTCGTCTCCCGCCTGACGGACACATGCAAATGTTCATATGTTATAGTCACAAGCAAATAAAACACCTGAATCATATGCAATACAGTTTCATATTGACATCATATCTGTCTGAATATACTGAAAATACTAAACTATTTTTTTAATAGAAATGATTACTTTTATTTCGAAAGGATGCATTCAATTGATCAAAAGTGACAGTAAGACATTTATAATGTTACAAATGATTTCTATTTCAAATAAATGGTTCTTTAGAACTTTCTATTCATCAAAGAATCCTGAAAAATAAAATGTCAATTTTCACAAACATATGCACAACCGTTTTCAACATAGATAATAATCAGAAATGCATCTTGAGCAGGAAATCAGCATATTAGAATGATTTGATTAATGAATTACAAATATCCTGTTTATATAAATTCTAATTAGCAAAGCTGAAGCCTCTAAGCTTAACCAGAGCAGATTTCTACAAGTCTGATATCTGCTGATAGAAATACATAATTAAATGACAGAAACAACATTTATTCCAGAGTTCAGAACACATACACGTTTTTAATGTTCACATGACATGCAGGTCATGCAAATTAAATATTTCAAAATTATTTTAAGATATTTTATAATTATTTTCTCTAAATAGTTATTTGTATTATTGATATTTATTACAACTTTATTTATTTATTATTTTCAGTAAAACCTCTTTCTATCTCATATGCTTAAAGCAAGGATTTACAAACTTTTTTGACAGCCAAATCCCTTTGATGAAGTGTTTTAAACTTTTTTTTCTAAATAAATAAAAAATTAATATTTATTATTTTAATTAATTATTAATTTATTTAATACTTTATTTGATTTTTTTAATTATAAAATTGTTTACTATATACTTTAACTATTGTTTTTATTGTTTTAAAACTATTTTTATTATTTTAAATACTTATTTAATATTTTATTATTTTTATTATTTATTATAATAAATAATACATTTATTTATTAGTTTAATTATAATTTAAATTGCTTTATGTGTTAGCTGTTTATTTTAAAATTAAAATATTATTAAAACATTCAATTAAAATATTTAAAAAAATATATAAATTATATTATATTTTTTCTTTAAATAATTATTTTTGTTATTATTATTTGTTATTATTACTCATATAAAATAATAAACAAATATTTGTATTATTGATATTTATTACAACTTAATTTTTTATTTTAATTTTATAATCATTGTCATAATAATCATAATAATTATTTATATATTTTTTTTGTTACATATATATTTTTTTATAATACTTGTTTATTTTTTATATTTGTTATTATTATTATTATTATTATTATTATTATTTTGCTCACCAAGGCTGCACAATTTTTACAGTAAAAATTGTGGAATATTACAATTTAAAATAACTATTTTCTATGTTACTATATGTCAAAATGTAATTTATTTCTGGAACGCTAAGTTGAATTTTCAGCGTCATTACTCCAGTCTTCAGTGTCATATGATCCTTCAGAAATCATTCTAATACGCTGATTTGCTGCTCAAGAAACATTTATGATTATCGTCAATGCTGAAAACAGATGTGCTGCCCAATATTTTTGAGGAAACAGTGATAAATTATTTTTCAGGATTCTTTGTTGGTCAACATTTATTTGAAACAGAAATCTAAATGTCTTTACTGTCACTTTTAATGCATTTAAAAAGTGTCATTCAGACTCACGGTTCTCAGGGGTCTGAGCGAGTGCAGCAGGCCGCTGGATGAGCTTCTTCTCTGAGATCTCTGCTCCGGCTGCTCTCCCTTTCCTTCGCCCTCGGCCGTGGGGTCCATCGCCCTCTTGACGGCGGGTGGCGTCCCTTCGCACGTGCTCAGCAGCGAGTAATGCGGGAGTTCGGGGTGGCTGGGAGCGGCCGGCGTCTCCTGGCAGTGCATGCAGCCGGGGAACGGATGCGCCTGGCAGCAGGGACACAGCGGCCCCGGACCGGAGCCCGCGGACGGAGGTATAGAGGACCTGCGGTGGCGCGAATCTGCGTCCACGGCGGTAGAAATGAGATCGGGACTGGAGCCTGACAGCCTCCGCTGGAGGTGGTCGGTTTGTGGGCTACGGAGAGCAGCGGCTGGGCCGAAGTATCGCAGGTTGTTGGCGCAGGTGGCTACTGCGTTTTCACGATTCTGCACTGGTAACAGCGGCCCCTCGGGCGGAGGATGATGATGGTGATGGTAGCTTTGCTCCTGTAGGGGTTGCTGCTCCTCCGACGGGACCGAGTTGGACTTGAGGGCTCCTGGGAACTCACTGTGACTTCCTTTGCTGTTGGCCCTCCGGTGACGGGGTTTACTGCGGTAGCGAGTTTTCCCAGGCGGGGTGGACACTTTTGGGCTTCCTGACAGCGGGGACGGAGCGGGGAGAGGCTCGACGCTGGGAATGCCATCGGAGCGCAGCAGATCCGGTCTGCAGGAGATCACATGGACTGGGTTAATGACCTCATGAAGAATTCATGACGGATACTGTTTCATTCGGTACAGTATCGCTGACTTTAACTACAAATTATCCACCTGTGTTTCCATACTCATGAAAAAATAATCACACTTTGACAAAGAAAAGTCATATCAAGATACTGTACACTTGTTAAAACATACAAAGTAAATGACATTTATGGAACATTATGTTCATGTTGTTCAGTAAAACCTCACATCGCTAAAACCAAGGATTCACAAACTTTTTTGATATTTACTTGAAGCCCCATGAGGTTTTAAGTTAATACTTCAATAATTTAACAGTACATTTGCATTTTTATAGTCAACATGGAATGCAGGCAAATTGAATTTTTTTTGGTGTGGTTTTTTTTAGTGATTATTTTTATTTTGAAAGTATTTTATTTATTTATTTATTTTTTCATTGACATTTATTATTTTTTAATTATTAATTTAATACCTAATTTAATTCATTTTTAAATGATTTATTATTTATTTTCTCAGTAATATTTTTGTTGTTCATATTGTTTTTATATTATTTTCTAATAATTTACATTTTTAATTAATTACTTGCTTTTCATTTTTTAAATTATTTTTATTATTGCTTAATAATTTGTTTATTATTCATATTTTAAATTTCAACTAATACAAGTTTAATTATTGCTATGTAATTATTATTTTTATTATGTGTTATTCAAAATAATCCATATTTTTTTAATGAATTCATTTAATTTATAATTAATTATTTGATTTTTATTTTTACATTTTTTTTTAATAAATGTAATTATTTCTTAGTAAATGTATTTTTTTGTAAATGTTTTTGTAAATGTATTTATTTTGATAACTAATTATTTTTAAATCATTATTAGCTTTTTATTTTCTCAGTAATATTTTTTATTGTTCATATTGTTTTTATATTATTTTCCAATTATTTAAATATTTAATTCATTATTTGCTTTTCATTTAAAAAAAAATGTATTATCGTTTCATTTGTTTATTATTCATATTTGTGATTTTTAATAAATTATTAGTTTATTTATTTTAAAACTTTAATATAAGTTAAGCTTTATTTTTAGTCTTTTCAGTATTGTGTGTTATTCATATTAATCCATTATTTTTAATTTAAGATGAAATATTTGATTCTCATTTTTAAATTATTTTAATTTTTAAAAAACGCTGTATTACTGATATTTATTATTATTTTTAATAAATTATTAATGATTGTATTTATTTTGATAACTAATTAATTTTTAATTCATTATTAGCTTTTCATTATTATTTTATAATTTATTTTATATTATTTTATTTTTAAATAATTATTTTATGTATTATTTTAATCAATTATTTTAGTTTTAATGAGTTAATTTCTAATAACGTACTTGCTTTCCATTTAAAAATAATTTGATTTATTTTTAAAAACAATTGTTTGTTACTTATATTTACTATGTTTAATAAATTACTGTATTTTTTATTTTTATTATTAGCTTTTATTTTAAAATGATAAGTTTCTTATTATATCTTTTTAAAAATAATTATATGATTTATTATTTAAATCAATTATAATTTAAGTACTTTATTTAATTTTTAATTAACAATTAGGTTTTTGAAATCAACTTACAACCCCACTGCAGTTCCCTTATGAACCTCCGGGGGTTGCAAACCTCAGTTTGGAAATCCCTGGCTTCAACTATTAAATACATTATGACATAAACACCACAAACAGCACATAAGCCCTTGTCTTCACAGATCACTCACCTCTTTGGCTGTTGTGTCCCGGGCTTATGGTTCATGCTGCTCTTTTTCTTAATGAGCTTCTCAACAGCGTTGGGCCGTACGATGGGTCGAACCAGGTGTCGTTTGTACGTGCCGGGATACTTCTTCTCCACGGCCTGCTCCCTCCTGCAACAAAACATGGGAAACGTTTGGATTCAGATTTGTGGTAGTAAAAACAGAAGGGAGATTTGACTAAATGCTCATTGTGCGCTCATTCAGTGAGAATGTGGGTCACGCTAGCGGCACAAGCCGGGTCGAGCTTTAAGCAGATTAGATTTAATTAGAGTTTCAGAGAGACGTCTGCATTCAGGCACAGACGGGGGTCAGAGTTCAGACTCATTACAACCTTACATGAGTCATTTCATGCCAATAAACAGCGAAATTCAAGAAAGAGAGATGAACAGCATAGCTGGCATAAGAAAAGCAATTTCTAAAGTATAAAGTATGTATAAAATACCCATTTTCAGTGTAATGAACGAACTGAAAGTACTATTAGCAGTGATTTTAAAATCTCTTATTTGACTCATTATATGATTAGATTACCAGAAGAAATTAACACAAAATTAGATGCACTGCAATTGGTTTGGTATAAAAGCTTGTTTCTGGATTAAAATAAAATAAAATAAAATAAATATTTGAATCATTTAACAACACACTTACATGTTCACGGTTCTCTGATGTCGGCTAATGTCAAGATGACAAGGCAAGCAAGCAAATTTTTTAAAAATTAATTTTAATACAATTTTTTGATTAAAACTCTTTTTATTATTATTATTTAAAAAAAATATTATTAATATTTATTTTTAATTATTTACTTTATTAATTTAATGAACTGTTAATTACCTGCATGTAATTTTAAAATTGTAACTTTATTATTATTATTGTTACTGACTTTTTAAAAATTATTTACTTTTCTTTTTTTAAATTATTATTATTATTTTTTTAAATTTTTAATTTGATTAAATTAATTATTTTTAGTTTGAATTACTTTTAATAATTTGCTTTTCAGTTTAAAATTTCTATAACTATATTTATTATTGATGTTTATTCTTTAATAAATTATTTTTATTTTTTTTTTTTATTTTTAATTTTTTTATTCTTTGCTTTTTATTTTTGAATTACTAATTTTAAAAGTATTTATACTTTAAAAAAATTATTTGTTTTAATTTTTTTGTTAGTGTTGGAAGAAAAATGTTTGCAAGATAAAAGGTCACAGTTATCTTTTTGATTATTTTGGAGAAACAAGCTTCAGTAGTTAAGTTATTTTTTATCTTTTTGATCAAAAAAAGAACAGCATGAAGGACTTACTTGAGCAGCTCTTTCTCTCGCACTTCCAGCTGCAGCATGATAGCACTGAGCTCCATGTAAAGGTTATTGGCTCGCTCCAGTTTCCTCTCGTAATGCTCTCGGATATCCAGAGCGTGTCTGAAACACACAACACATAACACACAGTCACCTCCAGCTAAATCTCTCTCTGCCCTGCTCTATGTTCTGTTGTTGTGTGTGATTCATCTGGTCTCACCTGAGCTCGTCTCTTCTGCGTCGAATGAGCTCCTCGTCCAGTCGATGGATGCAGGTGCCTTCACTCTTGATCTTCTCAAAATGCTTCTTCACCTCCTCTCTCCACTCCGCCTGCCACAGAAAATATCGTTACTGTTAATTAAAATGGTAACACTTTAGGTAAGGGATCAATTCTCACTATTAACTAGCTGCTTAGTAACATGCATATTATTAGCATTTATTAGTATTTATAAAGCAAATATAAATGCCATATACTACATGACCATATTTTAGATTCCTTAACCGACCCCATACCTAAACTTACTTACCTAAACTACCCTACTAAGTACAAAAGTTGTACTTAATAGTTAGTTAATAGTGAGAATTGCTCTCCAAACTGAAGTGTGACCATTAAAACTATTGGGAAAAAAAAAAAAAAAAAAAAGTGTATATATATATCTGTTTTTATATATATATTTTAATTTATTTTGTGTGTGTATGAATGTATGTATGTATGTATGTATGTATGTATATATACATATATATATATATACACACATATATATACACACACACATATATATACACACACACATATATACACACACACATATATACACACACACATATATACACACACACATATATACACACACACACATATATACACACACACACACACATATATATATATATTATATATATATATATATATATATATATATATATATATATATATATATATATATATATATATATATATGTGTGTATGTATATATATATAAAAATATATAAATTCAAATTGGTAATTAAAATAATAAAGCTAAAATAAATTAAAATATAAATATTAGATTAAAAACAGAACTATTAAAATTAAAAAAACTAATAAAAAATACAATAAAATAAAATTTAAATGTTAAAAAAATGAAAATATTAATAGAAAAGCTAATTGTCACAGACAATATTGTTATTGAAAAAAATGTTTTTGGTAATTGAAATAAAGCTGAAATAAAACAAAATACAATATTAGATGAAAAATTAGAAATGTTAAAAAATAGAAAGAAATAGAAATTAGAAACGTATTAGAACTTAGGAAATTAGAAATGTTGACTTAAATGACTAGCTAAAACTGAAATAAAATAAAATTGTGCTAAATAAAATATATATAAAAAACCTTAATACATATATAAAAAAATTAATAAGAAAAACAAAAAATATTAAAATAAAAAAAAACATTTAAAATAATAATTTAAAATGATAAATAATTAAAAATATTAATAACAAGTATTTAAATAATGCTAAAAACAACACTGGTCACACATAAACATACACATGAAATCTATGGATGGAACAATTTATATTCCAACATAGTTTTATTAACAACTCTTTTAATCAAACCAGTAACTCGCGAGTCTGAGGCTGATTTGTAATTCTTTTAGACAGATCCGTTACAGAACTGACTCCAAAGAGTCATTTGTTCATGAATCACACTAGAGTTTTCACGCTGCATGCTTGTTGAATGCATTTTGCAGTGTTATTTTAGTGATTTAGTTCTTATTTACAGAACTATTAGAGAACTGAGAGACAACTGGATAAGTGTTTCATGATACTTTTGCATTTCTGTACTGATGCCACTGGATGACACAATGGCTCTTTCTGGTTCAGTCAGTAGTATATTTTTATTTAATGCCATGTCAGATTCTTAGGCTATTTTCATGGCAAAAACAATTCAAAAATACAAGTATAGCAAATACAATAAATCTGGCTCAATCAGAGCGACAGTTCAGCACTATGCAGACGTCAACATTTGTTCACCTGAGATTTGAAGTAGGTTTCCTGTGGCGTCCCGAGAACGTCAGACGAGGCGATATCCAGATGAAGAAGGATCTGCCTGAAGGACGGGCGGTTTCTAGGTTTACCTTGCCTGCAGGTACAAGACCAAAAAATAAACACTTAACTCTCAGAAATACTTGATTCTGATTGGCCGATCGCAGCATTCTGTGGTCAGAAATCTCTGCAACTACCTGGCAAAATTCTAGTTTTATAATTGACTTCTGCACAGTGTAGCATTTATTCCATTAACAATGTTCTTCCACTATAAATACAGCACAGAACTGTGTGTGGATGCAGTTGTGGTAGATGACGTTGAGTCTCACCAGGTCTGTTTCATGAGGATCTTGAAGCCGTCGGGACAGGTGGACGGCACAGGCAGATGGAGGCTGTTACTCCCCACACCCCAGATAATAGCAGATGAATCCACATCTTTATAAGGGATTTCACCGGTCAGCAGCTCCCATAATACCACACCAAATGACCTACAAACACGCAACAGCACATTCACTACTGTTCAGAAGTTTGGGGTTGGTAACAGTTTTCAAGTCTCTTCTGCTCACCAAGGCTGCATTTATTTGATCAAAAATACTTTAAAAATTGTGAAATATTATTATAATTTAAAACAACTGTTTTCTATGCAAATATATTTTCAAATATAATTTATTTCTGTGATCAAAGCTGAATTTTCAGCATCCTTACTCCAGTTTTCAGCATCACATGATCCTTCAGAAATCATTCTAATATGCTGATTTGCTGCTCAGGAAACATTTCTGATTATTATCAGTGTAACTGCATTAGCTCACACTCACCAGATGTCTACTTTCTCTGACACCGGCTCATTCCGGATCACTTCGGGAGCCATCCAGGCCACCGTACCCGCAAATGACATCTTTGTACTCTTGTCACTGAGCTCCTTAGATGTTCCAAAGTCTGAGATCTTCACGTTGTCATTTTGAGTGACTAGCACACTGCAAAAGAAAACACACACGTTCAGAGATGCCAAACACACGACAGTATTGCTCATTTACAGTATTTCCATTTGTACTGTAAGTGATTTAAGTGTTTTAAGTGATTTTGAGCATCTGATAATTTTTGTTAATCTACATTTTTGTTAATTGAAATGAAGCTCAAATGAAATAAAATGTAAATATATAAAAATAATAAAAAATAAATAATATAATATATATATATATATATATATATATATATATAAAAATATAAATATAAATATAAATATAAATATAAATATAAATATATATATATATATAAAAAACTTAATTTCAGATAAATGCTGATCTTTGGACCTTTCTATTCAAAGAATCCTGAAAAAAAATTACTCAACTGTATACTAATAACTCAACTCAATAAAAAAAAAAAAAAGTTCTTGGGCAGAAAATCAGCATATTAGAATGATTTCTGAAAGATCATGTGACACTAAAGACTGGTGCAGTGATGCTGAAAATTCAGCTTTGATCACAGGAATAAATTATATATAAACAGTTATTTTAAATAGTAAAAATATTCCACAATATTTTGGATCAAATAAATGCAGGCTTGGTAAAAAAAATAAGACACTTCTTTAAAAAAAAAAACATAAAAAATATTACTAAATACTTCTGACTGGGAGTGTATAAAAATAAAAGCTTATTCAAAATATGAATAAATACTATAATAGTAAAAAATCCTAAAATCCCACAGGTCTTACTTTGGTGACTTGAGGTCTCTGTGGATGATCTTGTGGAGGTGCAGGTAGTTCATGCCACTGGCAATCCCTGAGGCCCAATCCACCAGCAGCCGCGGCGTGATCTTACGACCGGCCCTGAGAACCTCGTAGAGCTGCCCTTGAGCACAATACTCCATGATGATGCAGTAACACGGGGCCTGCGTGCAAACACCCCTAAAACACAAACAGCACTCTTTGGTTGTGTCCACTGCACTCAAAAACTCACTGGTCTATCTGGTCATGCATTGCAACCTACTTGAAGCTGATGATATTGGGGTGCTTCAGCTTGCGCAAGTGTTTGATATCCGTCTCCTTCTGTTCTCTGACTTTCTTGATGGCAACTTCTTCGGAGCGGAACTTCCCGAGGAACACGGCGCCCTGAGCTCCGCTGCCCAACCACTGCAGCTCAGAGATCTCCTCAAACGGCACCTCCCACATGTCTACTGACCAATCAGAACACACCCTCAACAAAACGTTGAGTCAAAACCACAGCAAAACTGAAAAGTTGATGGCCATTGAAAATGTGTAATTAATGGATATCAAGTTTTTATAACCAATAAAGATTATTAGGAATGTTTATGTGCCTGATAACCAATATGCAGAACCGATATATATTCAACTTCTGTTTTTAACAAAATGAAAACAACACAACGGTTCGTTATCCAATTATTTTCGGTAACACTTTATTTTACGGTTTTACTCAAGTAAACAAAGTAAATTTACTGTTACTGTATAATTACGTGCATAATTACTATTATGTAATTACGTAATTACTTAATTACTTAAATGTTAATATTACTTAAATGTATAATTACTAGAGATATCTTTTTAAAAAAATTAATACCGCTATATATTATTTGCATGATCATGTGCTGGATAACCGATATGCAGAACCGATATTCACTTCTGATTTTACTTCTGTTTTTGACACAATGATAACAACATATCAGTAGATTTAATATTACAAAATTAAAATCAGATTATGGTAAAATTGCTATATATTTTCGGTAACACTTTATTTTACAGTGTCCTTGATGCATGTTTTTACTTAAATGTTACTATTTCTTAAATTACTTAAATGTATAATTACTAGAGAATTTTTTAATTGATACCGATACAGACTATTTGCACGATCATGTGCTGGATAACTGATATGCACAACCAATATTTATTTATTGTTTTACTTCTGTTTTTCGCACAACGAAAACAACACATTGGTAGATTTGACATTACAAAACCGATATCTGATTATGAAAAAACACTTAAATATCAGGAAGAACTATAATTTTCAGTAACACTTTATTTTACAGTGTCCTTACATGTTTTACTAAACAAAAACAGTAAATTATGCATAATTACAATTACTTAAATTATTAAAATGTATAATTATTAGAAATTTATTTCTTTATAACCAATACAATACAGATTATTTGCATGTTTATGTGCCCTATAACTAATAAGCAGAACCAATATTTATGCATTATCATTTTTATTTCTGTTCTGAACACAGTGATAACAAAATATCGGTAGATATTATTTATTAGGTATTATCGGTAAACTTTATTTCACGGTGCCCTTGTTAGAAATATTTTTACTAAAGTATTTACTAAAGTGCATTATTCCATGCATAATTACTATTACCTAATTACTTAAATGTGCAGAGACCAATTTTTTAAAATTTGCTAATGATACAGATTATTTGCATGTTTATATGCATTTAATCGTATGTTTTACCGATATGCAGAACCGACTGATTTATGTATTTAACTTGTTTTTTACAAAACCAATATCCAAATTAGAGAAAATGTTTAAATATCAGGACAATATCTGTCGATTATCTACCAATCTCTTTATCAGTAATGGACTAAAGTTTGTAAGTAGCACTTAATACTCGTCTCTAACCTTGCTGCTGAAGTTTGTACTCGGTCGAGTACGTTTTCCCGATAATATTCCATACGGGTCTCAAACATCCGAACAGCCCCTCCAGGAATCCGCCACTGCCCGTCCCGGCTCTATGAAAGTGCAGTTTGATGTCGTCATGAGGATGGTGGTGTGTGTCGTCCCCACTGTGGTCCATCGGGCACCCACCCTCCTCATTTTTCTCCTCCCCACCACTTCCGCAGCCTCCCTGACCACAGGACCCTGGCGTCTCGACCTCCTCGTGCTCCTGCAGCTGCAGCACGCTGTTGTCGAAGTGTCCCTGCTCCCGCGTCGAGTCCTCGCTGAGGGCTGTGCACGGAGGGCTGGTGCCGCCCAGCTCCTCGTCCCTGCAGGGGAGCTGTAGCTGTTGTAACGGCATGGGAAGGGTGGTGGGTGGAGCCAGGTCTGCGATGATCTGTGGTGGAGGAGGCGCCGGTGGAAGCAGCGCTTGTGGAGAAATGTTACTGTTGGTTTTCTTCACGGAGTCACCGGCGACCGTGAGCTTCAGCTCCTCCTTCAGCTTCCCCACCAGCAGGCTGGGACAGGACGTCCAGGACAGCACCTCTGGGGAGCTTCCCATTGTGCCGTGCGTGTGCATGGGCAGACGCCCTCCTCACCCAACAGGAAATGAGCGGTGAGGCTTTACAGATGAATTCTGCTGGGGTTTATGACACACCTGGGGGAAAAAGACAGATATGCATTTAAAAACATCCTGATGGGTAACTTAAAACTGAACTGTTTTTTGATATGACTTTTTTTTTTTTGTAAACAAACAGTTTCAACTCAACCGTGGAGTAAGAAAAACAAACAAAAAAATAAAAATAAACACCCCACCAAAACAGATATGACGTTAGTGCTGATTTTGATTTTGGTGTTTGCATGTTGCAAAGGTATTCTAATAAAAGTTACATTAAATAAAATTCTTTAATAAAAATTACACACTTTAAAAAAACACACACACATATAGAGTAAAATAGGTAATTAAGTGAACATTTTTATTTCTATTTCTTTTTTATTTCACGTTATTTTAAAATTAATTCAATCAAATGAATAAATAAATAAAAAAAAAAGAGTGAATTTAATTAGATTGAACTTTTTATAGTATACCTTTTTAGTAAGGAATAATGTAATTTCGTATAATTTATAATAATTCTATTTCTTTATATACCTAAATTATTAAAAAAAAAAAAAACTGTTAGAAAAAACTAATTAGACTGAATGTTTAAATGTACACTTTTTAGTAATTACACATTAAATTAACAAAAAAATTAAACAATTATATAAATAAATATAAAAGAACAAATTTAATTAGACTGAGAATTTTAATGTAGTAATGAATGATGCAATTTTATTAATTTATAATTCTATTTCTTTATATATTTCTTTATACAACAATAAAACCTGTTAAATAAATTTATATGAATAAATATAAAAGAGGCAATCTAATTAAATTGAATGTTTTAATGTACACTTTTTTATTAATTAATGAATTATGCATTTTTAGAATTATAATTAAATATTTTCTATTTAATTTTATTATAAAAATAAATTATAAATACATTTATATAATGAAATATAAAAGAGGCTTTTTAATTAGATGGAACTAATGGAATTTAAATGGAATTTTATTAATTCATGGAATTTAAAAATTAAAATGTATTAATTTATTAATTTATTTATAAACTTTATTTTGTAATTTAATTTTCCATTTTTACTAGATTTTTTTACATTATAATAATTCTATATATTTTTATATGTAAATGTATAATTGTGTAAAAAATGTGAAAAGATGAAGACTTGTGTGGTCATAACTTTTTAACTACATACTAAAAAAAAAAAAAAAGCTTCTCATTTTTCACTCATCCATGAGTTCCTTGGCTTCGCATGACTTTTAAAAATAAAATACATTCTGGATTTTCTAAGATTGCCGCAATGCATTCCAGAATTAACTACTTTATAAAGCAAGCATAGAATTTTGACATAGTATTTTGGAACAGGTGTTGCTTTGGGAGCTCAAATATGATGCCTTACAATGCCGCCTACATAGGCAGCTCACTAGGATTCGGAACAGAGCGCGAAAAATATCCCTGTGTAATTTGAGAAATACAAACACTTGTTTTAAACAGCAACTACAGCTCTGACTGCTAAATAAAGACTGAAACGGTTGATCATTTTAATTTCCAATCTCATTCCGCACACAGCAGGAGAGGGATTGGAGGCATTTGCATTAATGATGATTATCTCTTTAGAGAGAAAGAGAGAGAGAGAGAGAGAGAGAGAGAGAGAGAGAAAGAGAAAGAGAGAGAGAGAGATATTCTGGGAAGCCGTCGTTGTGATTTGGTCTGTTGATCGAATATGTTAGTGCTGCTTTGAGATTAAAGCAGAATGAGTATTAGAAGCTCTGAGAGCCAAACATCTGGCACACATCGCTCACACACACACACACACACAGAGTCACTGAGGACGAACATCCCATAATCTGCTGCTGTAGTTACGCAAGACTGACTCTCAAAACAGCAGTAATTTTGCCTGCATTAGTGTCTGAACTAAAGGTCAGCAACCTTTGTGATGCGACTTACAAAATATATACAGACCAGCAGTCTGAGGTTTCTATTTTCCTCATTTTAGAATAACAGTGAAGAAATGAAATATCTTAAAGAACATAAATGGAAATGATGTAGTGACAAAAACGTGCCAAAAAAAGAAAAATGAAATCTTATATTTGAGCTTCGCTTTGTCTGCTCACTCGACATCCAAAAAAAAAAAAAAAAAAAAAAAAAAAATATTGCAAAATGTTTTTACAATATAAAATAATGTTTTATATTTTAACATACTTTAAAATAGAATTTATTCCTGTGATGAAAAGCTGAATTTTTATCAGCTGTTACTCCAGTCTTAAGTGTCACATGATCCTTCAGAAATCATTCTAATATGCGGATTTATTATTAGAATGCTCAATGTTGGATAATATCAACAGTTGTGCTGCGAAATATTTTTTGGAACCTGTGATTTTTTTTTTTTTTTTTTTTTTTTTCAGGATTCTTTCATGAATAACAAGTTTAAAAAGTACAGTGTTTATTCAAAATATAAATATTTTATAACAATGTAAATTATTTATTATTAACTTTTAATTATTAACTTAATACATCCTTGGTGAATAAAAGTATTAATTTCTTAAAAAAAAAAAAAAAAAGAAACAATAAAAATGTACTGACCCCAAACTTTTGAACGGTAGTATATATATATATATATATATATGTAAAATTAAAATATTTCTCTAAATTGAATTTATAAATAATAAGAATAATATATATATATATATATATATATATATATA